>NC_083621.1:29080437-29207937 GCF_963584025.1 Labrus mixtus | reverse complement strand
GTTCAAATACGACCTTTGGCTCCTTTCCCTTTTTTATTTGTATCTCAACATCATTATAAATTAGGGATAACTCAAGGATTTTTGAGGCAAATTAAAAGTTTTAAATTAAATTAAATTAAAGGTAAAAAGCCCCAAAATGAATCTTCTTTTTTTTGTGATCAAATATTTTAAAAATATTTTTCAATGCGGGTGGGCAGGAAACGATTTCATGACTTCCATTGAGCAGAACAAGTCATACATTGTGAAACTGTACTCCCTCATTGACAGTGCATGCGGCTGTTTCAAATGACAAGCAACCATTTTATTTTAGCAGCTGTAAGAGCAGCTAACAAACTGTGTCATTAAGCAGTAGCATACACTGAGTGAGGGACCGTTTTCTCCAACATACAGGACAACGCGCTTCAGATATTCCCCAGAAACCTCTTCACATCCTGGACATTACCAGACCATATGAATGAAAGTCCCATTGTCTGGACAGAAGTCACAATATGGATTAAATCTTCAGGGAGTGAAATATGACCTGTGAACAAACTTGTAATGAATCATTTGATGGTTTGAATTCCTAGAAGACTGAGATGTGTTTAGACAGATAGAGGGCCAGTTCAGATCTGGAGAGAAGTGAATGTACCTTTTCCACAGGTTGGTTTATAGGAGGCCTCTGTTAAATATGTATAGAAGTCAGAGACAATGCCACTGATTTTACCTCTTTATCGTTATGGGAACCTTGTAAGTCTTGGAATTCACGGAGACCTTGTTGAGCCATGATGTCTTGGAGCTTATGAACACCTTTATCTTCCCATTGAGGGAAAGACATTGTTTTAGCGTTTATTAAAAGAGAATGATTAGTGAAAGTGGATGAAATGTGGATGATGTTTGTTAGAGGTCTTTGCTAGTTGCTGGACTTTACTCAATGCAGTGAAAACATATGAGATGATTGGTCCAAAATCCCTTCTCTCTGTTTTATGGGGTTTGTTGGAGTACATCAGATTCTCTAGATTATATGGATAAGTGCTCTTCAATGGGACGTCATGACACTTGAGACTCTCCAGCTGATTTATGACTCTGCAATGTATAACCTTTGATCCTAGGCTTTTTCTTATTTCATAAATACACACTGATGGTGGAATGTAACTTCCTCCAAAAAGCCAGCCGGGGGAGCTAGAGGAATCATTGAGCTAATCAAACTGATGCGAGCAAATTGAATCTTCTTTAAAAAAAAAAAAGCACAGGCCAAAAGAAGCTCAAACACATCCCAACGAGCACTGCAACTTAAGAAATGAGGCCTTTTAGTCCGCAGCAATCACAGACAAATAAAGAAAGATGTTCCACTATGAATCATTTGAATTTTAAATCTTTGTAGAAAAATCTAGTAAATATGTTGTATTTTAGTCCTTCAAAGGATTTTCATAAGCTTCTTTTGGATAATTTAAGTTCATATCTTTTCCCTGAAGAAGACTTTATAGAAATGAAATAAGTGAAACATGAGGATCACATGCAGAGAAGCTTTATTTGATAACACAAGTGGCCTGGGTCTTATACTGTAGTCGACTGCAGAATATTAGTTTGAACATTAAACATATTGTTTCTCCTCCAGCAGCTCCTCTGTCTCCAGTCCATCCCAATCCGGTTCAGGCCAGAAGGCTGTGGATGCTCCTGTGGTTCCCTTCGGTTTGGACCTGTATTACTGGGGCGAGGAGCAGCCGAACGCCGGCAAGATCATCAAGTAAACACAGAGCCAGACACACACACAGCAGCACAGGTCATCGAGTTGTGCAGAAGAAAACTGAGCTTTAAGAAGCTGATGTCTGAATGAATGTCACTGCCATGTTGAAGTATTTCATGCATGTGAAAGAAATGTAATACCTCCCCTCAAAGCTCTCATAGAATAATAAAGTCAACATCTGGAAATCACATTTCATGCTCTCCTTCGTCCTGCACTGTCAGAAGTTTTAAACATTTTGCTTCTCAGTGGCTTTCCCCTCAGATAAATCCTGTTTTTGATACAGTTTGTTTTGTTTTATGAATGACTTTCTACATTTATTATAAGAGAACATAAATAAACACTTGTACGCTCTTTAGATGTGGCTTTCTGTTCGCTGTGTGTAACCTCTTGGCGGTGTTTCCCTCTCGGAGCAGGTCGACCTCTCAGCATCAATTCTGGGTTCACGCCGAGGTGAACGAGGAGGTGCAGAACGAGGAGCTGTTGGCAGAGAGCAAGAGCAGGTACATCTCCTTCCCTGGGAGCTTCACTCCCGTCAGCCATCACTGCAGAGCTCCACTGGGCGAGGGGAGGCTGTGTCAGCGACAGGACCGCCGGAAGGTAACTCACAAAACAGAGATCTGACTGTGTGTGTGTGTGTGATTAAACTGCACATGTGTCCTACAGTGTCCTTTCCATGGCCCCATCGTTCCTCGAGACCAGGACGGGAGACCCTGCAGGAAGGAGGACCGGCTGAGGGAAGAGAAGGAGGAGAGGAAGAAGAGGGAGGAGCAGCCAGGTCAGGAATCGAACACACAAATATACACAACAACAATCATCTTCAGTCACTTTGAAACACATTGAATCTCTCTGTGAGAGTGTGTTCAACATCTGTCAGCTGTTCTGACTCAGTGTACACTGTAGGACCAACGACGCACCATCAGGTGGAAACTAGGCCCAACTTTTAAATGAGTTGTAAAGCTCAAAAACCAGCCTGAAATCGTGAAGTGTAAGCGTGGGTTTTACAGGGGGGTCCTTCTCTAAAAAAAAAGAGTCAGAATCATGATTAGGCTTTCATGTTTACCTCCCTCAGATCATCAACTCCACCTGCCTGATGAACATCAGGTTAACATTTCATGTTTCCACTTCTTATTGACTGAGAACACCTATCTTGTCTTGTCTCCTTTTTCTTTACTTGTTTGCAATAGATTTAACTTCATAGTTATTTTGGCTGTTGTGTCATTTTTCTCTTGACATCATGGAACAGTCTGGAGTGGGAGAGTGTTTGTTCCACTGGTCTTCCTGCATGAACAATCAAACCCCTACAGAACTGTTCATCTCCCTCCACTGGCTCCCAGTTACTGCTAACATCACATTTTCCCACCGCTGTCACTCACCACTCGTATTATAGGTCGCCTACTAATGGAGAATAATGTCTGATGAAAAGTTAAAAATGGCGTTGTCAGCTGTTGGTCTTTTAGTGGAAAAAGAAAAGAAGAGGTGGAGGAGACAAATAAGGAGAAACTAATGGGTGAAAGCATGGATACTACAGCAGCATGCTCAAGGGGCTTTACAGAACCTGAGAGGAGAGCTGGAGAGAAATGAAACTTCCAAACAGCCAATCAGAGAGAGTCCTCTCAACGACCGCGCAGACGCCGAATGGCGCCAATTCAACACTTTAGTTAGCTCGTAGCTTCACATTGCATGTAAACTGACACATAATGAGCCACTTAATGATAGTGATGATGATGTTATTGAGAATGGTTTTGATGATGATAAGAGTTGTCATGAGAATCTGTCCATGTTGTTAAGATGACAGTAAAGTGCTCTGCCTCTGGTCACTTCCTGTGTGTCTGATTGGACTAAAAGCTTTTTGTTTGCTCTTCCTGAGGATGTTTCCTCCTCTCTTCATCCTTACTTCTGTTGTTCTTACTCTCTGATGTTCACATTATCATCGTCTGATAGGCTGTGTGACAGTGGCTGCAGGATGTCCAGCAGAGGCGTGTGTGTGTGTGTGTGTGTGTGTGTGTGTGTGTGTGTGTGCGTGTGCGACCATGACATGCAGTCCAGTGAGTTGTGAAATAGCATCTTTTGTTATCAACTACACTATCGATCCACGAGTCAATCTCGCACACACACACACACACACATCAATCTCATAGTTGGTGGGGGGGTGGAGGTCTGAATAAGTTGATGAACCGTTGACCTCAGCTCTTTCTACCTACTGAGACACACACATGCTCTGAGGTTAAACGGGCAGAGTTTAAAGGGCCAGCACAGATTTTTTAAGTTAACAGAATTTGACCTGCAGAGTTGGCGAGTGAGAAGTCGTGAGTTTCTGCTGCTGGAGTCACTCTGGACATTTGATGTACATCATACATGGAATCCTAGTCCCCCGCTCCACTGGGTTCGATTCTGGGGCGTGAGCACAGACTGAAACGCCAGAATCACACTGAAGTTGAATTTCTCATCGTTGGATTTACACACCCAGAGAATGCAGTTGTGGGTGGATTTACTCTTGCACGTAAACACCTCAGTCAGACCCGGTTCCCGCTATGGGGCCCGCTAAGCTCAGAAGTCATTTCATTGAGGATAAATGTTAGTCAAAGACCCATTTTTCCATGACGAAAAAGAGACAATGACGAGCTAAAAATAATAAATTTCTGATGCTAAGTTAATTGAATGAGTCTAAAGAGAGAAAACGTTTTGACTCAATGTAGTGACGTTTTGTTGACTAAACTGGAGCAGAATGTTTTGAGTTTTAACTTAGAGGGGAAATGACTCAAATGTGACTAAGATGATATGAAACATTTTCATCCAAAGACTGAAACTAAATCTGCTTGAATTAATCCAGATAGAGCTGTAAAGCTGGTCATTGTTTCACCAGTTTGCACCTAGCTAACGAGTTGGTCGATGTTAAGGGTCAACTGGGAGGAGGTCCAGAAGAAGTGTTGAAAGCATCTCCCCACCTACTGTAGCGGAGTCAGACATACTGCGGTCAATAAAGAATTCCCCCCTAGACGCTTGTTTACTGGGACAAGGACATTTGTCTGATGAAACGTCCTGATCAAGCTGTAGGCGTAGCTCGACTTAGCTGTGAATGTAAACGTGTTGAGTGGTGCAGCATGAAGATCCTGATGAAGCTGCTCGCTGACAGATGAAGAGAAACAGGTGGAGACATCTTTGAGAGGAGACGCATGGATGTCTGACCGCTGACAGCCACAGCATGACCTTTAGTTTATACCATTAATAACAATGAAGTGGCTTCAGGTCTGACAGCATACATCAATGTATTACATAATGTCTGTTTGGTATTTGAAACACTTTAACACAGATGAGAAGTGAAACAGGACAATAGAGATGTGAGAGACAAGTTACTTATTTAAGGTTTTAGTAATTTAATGATTATTTAACTGACATGTTTTACAAATGAATTAATATTGATATTTTGTTGCTGCATCAGAGCTCTGTGAAGTCTAAGGCAAATTTCAAACAGGGACAATAAAGTTCATCTTATCTTATCTCTTACTAAGAACGGTGAGTTAACATTTGGGCGAGAATCTGAACTCGAGCATCTATTTGACTCTAAATGGGACCATGATTTACTAAATAAACACCCTGCTGTTTTGAAGATGACTAGATTGAAAACTAGTTCAGAAAGAAGAAAGACACTCAGAAAGTGTTTACTGAGGATAAAACATCAACTGAGAAGTCAGAACATTTTCTCATTACTATACTATCTGGCCTATCTGGTCGGACCCCTGCTGGCCATTAAAGAGCTGGGTTCAGGTTACATTTACCTCCAATACACAGCCTATGTTTGGCTTGTAAATCCACAAAGTGGATGAGCAGAATCTTTAGTGGTAGAGAATACTCTGATCTCTTGTTGTTTTTGTTGTTCAGCTTCACTACGGTCTAATCTTCACCAGCTTTTAAAGTCTCCAATGGTCGCTGCATGACTGAACATCAAACCTTCAAACATGAGAGAGAGAGAGAGAGAGAGCAGCTGACTGACACACACACACACACACAGAGTCCCTGTGCTTAGCGGTGCAAATCTGAGAGACGTCTGAACAAACCAAAGACCCTCCATGCCTTAGTTAGTGGGTGTGTGTGTGTGTGTGTGTGTGTGTGTGTGGCTTGGCCCTTGCCTCACACACACACACACACACACACACACACACACACACACACAGACCCCAGCTGGACGGGCTAAGAGGTGTTGACAGAGAAAAGAGCCCTGCTGCAACACTGATTAAATTCACTTACTCTCCCTCTTCTTCTTCTTCTCCTCTTACTTTCCTTTCCTCTTCTTCTTTTTCCTCTTACATTTTTTTTTTAATTTTCTTTCATCTCGTATTCTTCTTATTTTTTTAACTTTTTCGTTTTTCTCAAACTCCTCTCAAATCACAACAACAAAGTGAGGGAGGTCAGAACAAACACAATGTAAATGCAGCTGCTCCTCTTTTAGCAGTAATGATTCTCCTAAACACCAGCTGCTTTTCAATTACTGCCCTGTGTGTGTGTCTGTTTGTGTGTTTGTGTGTAATGAGGGATAGTTGAAGGTCCAGTGAGACCCGGGGTCAGCCTGCTGATTAATCACACACACACACACACACACACACACAGACAGACGGGGCTGGGGTCAGTGTTTTGACAGAGCGGAGCGCCCGGCTTCAGTCCCGTCACCTCACACTGTAATTACTTTGCATTACTGCAGGTTTATCTCTTAATTCCTCGGCGGTACGTCATTAACTAGAAGTGTCTCTTCGTTTAGACCGTCATTACTCTGCATTACAGCCGCTCTTTACTTTATCGCCCAGAATTATGACATTACACTTTTCATTAACACTAGAATTCGATCCAAATGAGGCCGTAGCACTCGGTGTTTTCTGCCAGTGTGAAGCTGTGAGCTCCTTTGTGATATCAGCTGTAATCACTTCATCACACTCTGCATTAGAATGAGTTTAGTGAAGTGTTCATTTGTAACCGTGGCAGTGAGATGTTTAAGAAAGGGAAGGAGCAAATGTACTCAAGGAAGAAGTAAATATGTGTCTGAAAAGTTCCACGAGGAACGAAGAGAAAGATCATTGTACTTTTCTTATTTTTTATTGAGTACATTGATAAAACATACAACTTCAGGAGATGCTTTTCACTGACACTTGTCTATTTTCTCATGAAATCCTAACATGTCATTTTACCAAACAACTACACATCCATACATGTATACACACACCCGTTCCTTCACACCTAAACTTACAGTGGGTACGGAAAGAATTCAGACCCCTTTACATTTTTCACTCTTTGTTTCATTGCAACCATTTGCTAAAATCAAAAAAGTTCATTTTATTCTCATTAATGTACACTCAGCACCCCATCTTGACAGAAAAAAAAAACAGAAATGTAGAAATCTTTGCAAATTTATTAAAAAAGAAAAACTGAAATATCACATGGTCATAAGTATTCAGACCCTTTGCTCAGTATTAAGTAGAAGCACCCTTTTGAGCTAGTACAGCCATGACTCTTCTTGGGAATGATGCAACAAGTTTTTCACACCTGGATTTGGGGATCCTCTGCCATTCTTCCTCTCCAGTTCTGTCAGGTTGGATGATGAACGTTGGTGGACAGCCATTTTCAGGTCTCTCCAGAGATGCTCAATTGGGTTTAGGTCAGGGCTCTGGCTGGGCCAGTCAAGAATGGTCACAGAGTTGTTCCGAAGCCACTCCTTTGTTATTTTAGCTGTGTGCTTAGGGTCATTGTCTTGTTGGAAGGTGAACCTTCGGCCCAGTCTGAGGTCCTGAGCACTCTGGAAGAGGTTTTCTTCCACGATATCTCTGTACTTGGCCGCATTCATCTTTCCTTCAATTGCAACCAGTCGTCCTGTCCCTGCAGCTGAAAAACACCCCCATAGCATGATGCTGCCACCACCATGTTTCACTGTTGGGATTGTATTGGGCAGGTGATGAGCAGTGCCTGGTTTTCTCCACACATACCGCTTAGAATTAAAGCCAAAAAGTTCAATCTTGGTCTCATCAGACCAGAGAATCTTCTCTCTCATAGTCTGGGAGTCCTTCATGTGTTTTTTGGCAAACTCTATGCAGGCTTTCATACGTCTTGCACTGAGGAGAGGCTTCCGTCGGGCCACTCTGCCATAAAGCCCCGACTGGTGGAGGGCTGCAGTGATAGTTGACTTTGTGGAACTTTCTCCCATCTCCCTACTGCATCTCTGGAACTCAGCCACAGTGATCTTTGGGTTCTTCTTTACCTCTCTCACCAAGGCTCTTCTCCCACGATTGCTCAGTTTGGCTGGACGGCCAGGTCTAGGAAGAGTTCTGGTCGTCCCAAACTTCTTCCATTTAAGGATTATGGAGGCCACTGTGCTCTTAGGAACCTTGAGTGCTGCAGAAAATCTTTTGTAACCTTGGCCAGATCTGTGCCTTCCCACAATTCTGTCTCTGAGCTCCTTGGGCAGTTCCTTCGACCTCATGATTCTCATTTGCTCTGACATGCACTGTGAGCTGTAAGGTCTTATATAGACAGGTGTGTGCCTTTCCTAATCAAGTCCAATCAGTTTAATTAAACACAGCTGGACTCCAATGAAGGAGCAGAACCATCTCAAGGAGGATCAGAAGAAATGGACAGCATCTGAGTTAAATATGAGTGTCACAGCAAAGGGTCTGAATACTTATGACCATGTGATATTTCAGTTTTTCTTTTTTAATAAATTTGCAAAAATTTCTACATTTCTGTTTTTTTTCTGTCAAGATGGGGTGCTGAGTGTACATTAATGAGAAATAAAATGAACTTTTTTGATTTTAGCAAATGGCTGCAATGAAACAAAGAGTGAAAAATGTAAAGGGGTCTGAATACTTTCCGTACCCACTGTACATGCATATAACCACACATATGGCAGCCTTCACATCTTTCAATCCTTTTTCCTTGATTGACAACTTCTGCAAACATATTGGTAATTTGCAATACAATAGACAAGTGCATTTAAAGTAAAATAAATAAATTAATTTAATTTAATTTAAAATAAAAAATATTAAGAGGTGACTAGAGCCCAGGCATTATCTGCATCACTGGGGCCCATTATATCAAATCTATTTGTTTTCAGCTGTGATTTTTTCCATGATGAAAACATTTTTGAATCTCTGTCTCCACTGAGTTATGTTGGGAGGCTGTGGTTACAGCCAGGATGCTGTTATTGTTTTTGTACTTTTTTTTAGGTTTACTTTGTAAACTCTTACAAACCAACAGCTCTCAATCAACACTTTGCAACCTCAAGAAGAGGAAAAGGGTCAACATCGTTTTCATGCTCTGCCATTTCTCCACGTCAACCTTTGGGCACTTTCCTTTCCTAACCCTGATTATTGATCTCTGATTTCTTCTTTTATTCACTGTCCAGCTTGCTTTACCATTAGTGCTGGGAAATTAATCGAGTTTCGATTGCAGTTGTGATTTTTTCTTCCTAAAAAAAACCAACAGATAATGGAGATGAAACGATGACTTCTATATTCCACCAGATGCGTGTTCGGCAGCAGAGCTGGTTTTTACTTTATTCAATGTGTGTGTCTCCACTGGCTCCGCTGCACTGTCCCAGCTCTGACAGTCCCTCTGCAGCAGAGACACAAGGCTTCTATTTACCACAGAGCAGATGGAGTAAGAGGGGAAGTCAGACCCTAAAGAACAGGAAACATCCGGTTGATTTTCAGAATAAAACACGGTTGATTTTCAGAATAAAACACTCACTTTTGACGGTTGGTTTTATACAGTTTTATACCACCTACATGCCATCATCTCGGGCTGTCGCACATGATTCTGTAATTACTCCGTGGTAAATCCTGGGTCTCAGGACTCCAGCTGTCGGACGAGCCTGCTCCGTGCTGCTCTCTGAGTAAACAGCCTGCGGGTGTGGACGGACAATACAGACTGACTAGAGGAAGTTCTGTGCGCTTGTTTTGTGTTGTTGTTATATTTTGACAAGAGTACATTATTACTTCCTCAAAATCATAGTTGATTTATTTGTGTATATTTATGATTATTATATAGTATATATACAGTGTATATGTACGTTTGTGCACTTATAGGTGAAGCACATCTAATTCCTTTGTACAGTTGTTGTTGGTGACAATAAAGGTCTTCTAATTAGTAAATATATTTGTCTTACTTTAGTTTCATTTATTTCTTGTTGTTAAGTATTCAGAGTGTTTAATGTGATGAAGATGTTGTAAAATCAATGAGTAAGCATGTCTGATAAACTTTATCTCTATCTCTCTTTTTAAAATAATTGAGATTATGATTTTTGTCATAATCGAGCAGCCCCATTCACCATTGCTGCTCCGTCTCCTGGACTGAAAATCTTGTAGATAGTAGCTTCAATTTGAATTTAAAGTTAATGATGATTTATTCATTAACACATGGTATTGGTAAACCTTAGCAGTATGTGAAATATGCTGTCAGGATGAGGGTTAAAGGTCACATATCCTCCTCCTCTTCAACCAGTTTAAATAAGTGTCAGAGCTCCTCAAAACATGTGTGTGAAGTTTCTTGTTCTAAATCCACTCTGATCCTGTATTTGATCATGTCTATAAACCCCTCTATTTCAGCCCTGCTCAGAACAGGCTGTTTCTGTGTCTGTACCTTTAAATATGTAAATGAGCTGTGTCTGACCACGCCCCCTCTCTGGAAGGGCTCGGGTGTACTCGGTCTTTCTCGCTCCATGTCCTATTGTTTACGGTGAGAAGGCAGACTCAGAGGGCAGAACAAACACCTAGCTGTGGGAGTGTCACCCACCAGGGGGAGGGGCTACTGCCCTTTGTGATGTCATGAAGGGAAAATCTCCAAACGGCCTGTTTGAGCACACATTTTCTGAAAAGTGGAGCAGACAGAAGACGGAGAGGATGGACTTTTCTCATCATTGGGGAGTTTGGAGACAGAATAGAGAAACATGTTAGTGTTAGAGGAACATGGTGAAGTGGATTTTACATAATAAGTGACCTTTAAAGTAATTAATTATCTTATCCTCAGCAGAACTGCAGTTGAATATTCATCTGGTGTTGTTGCACTGCACTAAGAAATGCTTTACTGACTAGAAAAACATCAAAACGTTTCACATTATGTTTTTCTTACAGGAAATAAAAGCATGGAAAGCTTTTCTTTAACTTCATCGTTGAAACATTTTTCTTTGTGTTGCAGACTGGCGTGATGCGGAGCTTATGAGAGACATCGAGGCAGCGACAGGAGAAAACCTGGGCTCTGACCGAGTCGGTAAAAAAGGAAAAGGGAAGAAGAAGAAATACCCGAACCTCAGTGATCTGAAGCAGAACGCCAACACGGCTCGCTCCAGGCTGGAGAGGAAAGTCTTCAACAAGTATGTCACTTCCTGCTCTTTAACAAAGTTTAATAACCCGCAACATATCCTGAACATGAGTCCAAAAACACTGAATCCTACATTTCCCATGATGCAACTCAGTGGTTTTTGTTCAGAAGAACCTTACACATGTTGCCATGTGGTGGACACTGAAGCTTCAGTGTTTAGCCAGCTCTGCATGGGTCTGTAAATTGGTCTCTGGTCCAAACAAATCCAGAGCATTCAGGAGCAGAATCTAAAGTTAGAAGGAGCACATACTGGCTGGTGCATTGTTGTCAGAGAAGCCAGCACTTCAACATAGCATGTTTCATTAATGTCTGATCATATAGTAAGGTCACTTTATCATCTCACTCTCTACACAGCTCACTGATTGGACCTTTAGACAAAGTTGTTGATACTTCTAACCACACGTCTCTCTGAGGGATGATTTTTACATCCTCATGTTTAAGAATGTCATAATTCATGTTTCATTCATATTTGATACCGGTAGTTATGAATATAATTTTAAGGACACAGATAAGTAAATATTTAAACAGCAAAAGACTTAAAAAGTTGAATCTGAAGATCTGATATGTATGTCAAAAAAAGTATATCAGGAAACTAAATCAGACCTCTGCTGCAAGTCTGTGAACAAAAAACTAGTAAGAGAGAGCTTATTACTCCTGTTATATTTATTTAAGAAGGTTTCATAAGGGCTTTGGCTGTTAGGGAAGTGAAAAGCGATATATAAAGGGTTTGAATGCTGCTGAGGTGGGCAGCCTGACGTCGTGCTGTCCTTAAGGGCGTAGAGAGGAAATCAAGATTCAGCTAATGTGGAGTTATTTCTCCAGTTATTTTCATCTTTAATAATCTATCCTCCTCCTCCTGTCCTTTTATCTCTACTGTTGTGTCTCTCAGGAGCAGCATGCGCAGAGTGGCTCAGGTGATGAGTAAAGCTGACGGAAGAAAACACGACAAGTTCTCCAACCAGTTCAACTACGCCTTAAACTGACCTCCGACCTCCGAGCAGCCACATCTGCCTTCAAATGAACCGAGACAGACTTGAATCACACTGACAGAAGCAGAGATTTTAATTTATTGATGTGCCCGTACGGACTGATGAAGAGACAGAAATGATGGGAGAGACATATTTGAAACATTGTTTGAACACTCTGCGGCAGCTCAGGTGTTATAATGTGATCATTTAGGAGGGTATGAACATGCACTGTTTAGTTGCAATAATATCGACTTTGTACCAGCCAAATTCATTTTGACTGGATTTTTTTATTCCCTTTTTCAGGTTTTTATTCTAATAGCCAAGTTAACTTTAACATTTGTGTTTGTTTATGTTTTGTATGTTTTGTAAATGAACATCATGCATGTTAAAACTATTTGTATCAGAATTAAACTAAGAGACTCTGCCTGCTCTTTCTGTCTTTGTCTGTTTGATGAGTTTAATTCAGGCTCAGATCAAACACTCAGATCTGCATCCTCACATTAAGTTTGGACAGATGTTTCCCTCATCAGTGATTGTAATAATCTGAGAGTGAGCCACAGTATGATCTGTTACCTGCCAACATGTAATCCACAGATAACTTTGAATGATTGAGAGGGAGAATACAATGCCTAAAAAAATAACAATGTGCAAACTTGAATAAAAAAATAAAGTAAGTTTAAAGAAGATTCTTTAACCCGTCATGTATCTCCACTTCTGTTCTTTTCCATTGCCAAGTCCCACCTACGGTGAATTACTGTAGGCCAGATCACATGTCTATCAGGGCACTTCAGGGCGACGAGTAAGCCGTCTCTTAGTTCAAGTTAAACATTATTTAGCTCTTCATCATTGGACAGTGAGTACCTGTGTGCGTCCATCAAGATGGAAGAGCTCTTTTTTTATTTCATCTGGGTCTATGTGTTACATGTGATTGATATTTATACTAAAGTGATGTAAACTACAATGGTGCTGCCCAGTGTCTGCTGTATTTCTGTCCTTATAAAGACATGAGGGAAGTCAGACGTTAGTCTTAATACTAATGTAATTAACTGTGTTATTTGTAATGTTAGTTGTTCTGTGGAGTAAGGTTGCAGTGTGTTTTTTTCCTTTGTCTTTATTTGTTGTTACAGAAAACCACACACACACATCCACACATATTTTCTCTCAAAATAACTGATGCTGCACATCGTGTGTGAATATGATAATAAAAATCTCTGAAGACAAATCCATCTAACGAGCATTTTTACTGATGCCCCATGGTGACTACACTAACTGACCATCACATGTTAACTGAACTGCAGAGGGAATGAAATAGTTCCTGTAAGTTTTCACCTTCTCACCCGTCTCACCCCATGCCTCATACATACAGTAAAACTACTGAGAAGGTAGCTCGAAAAGCCTTTGAGGAAATGCATGGTACCCTGGTGAACGAAACTTCTCTCACACACACACACACTCCTGCACAGTGTTAAATAATGATTACCAACACACTTACATAATCTCTTCCTTTTTATTTTTTTTAATTCACAGAAAACAATCAGTTCAATAAATGATCTCACACATGCTGTCTACATAGGTCGTCCTCTCACTGACAGATCAGTGTTTTCACTTGATGCTTTGTATTTATTATCACTAAACTCTATTCTCCATAATCCAGAGTTTATGTCTCTCTTCCTGTCTGATGACTCCTCACACACACCAACTTCCCAGTTTGTGTTCTCTCCAACCTCGACGTCCCAGCTGTGAGTCCCTGAGTTGAAGCCCTCAGAGCTCAGAACAGACCAGCTGTCATCAATCCTCTCTGGATTATCAGGAAGCTGCTTCTCCTCTCCTCGTCTCACACAGGTCAGATCTTCAGACAGGATGAGGTCTGAACCAGCAGAGTTTGGGTCCAGAATCACAGGACTGTATGAGACCATGTTCTTCATCTTGTTCCAGATGTGGAAGCTCAGGTTGCCCAGATGTTTGGCCACATCTATCAGAGCTCCTGAGGACAGCTGTGGATCCTCCAGCAGGGGGCGCTGCTGGACTCTTTCCACTGCAGCCTTGTAGTTTTTCAGGAATGAGACGTCTGCAGCTCTCAGCTTGTCCTCTGTGGCTCTGACTGTTTGTGAAAGAGCTGCTATCTCTGTGCTCAGAACCTCCATCTCCTCCTTCATCCTCTGACTCTTCTGCTTCTCTTCCTCCTTCAGTGCAGAGATTCTGGCCTCCTCTTCCTCTTCTAGAAACTGGTGAAGTTTCTTAAACTGCTCCTTTATCTGTCTCTCTGTGCTTGCAGCCTGGGCCTTGATGTGTTTTCCTGTTTCATTCCAGACTTTTTTGACTTTATTAAATCGCTCCAGGTTGTCCTTTAAGGGCTTCAGTGATTCCTGGAGCTTGTCCCTGAGATCTTGTGCAGCTTCATCGATGGGTCTGAATGTGTGGTTGGTGTGTTGTTTAGAGTCTCTGCAGACAAGACACGCTGGCTGCTGATGATCCAGACAGAACAGTCTGAGTTTCTCAGAGTGCAGACTGCAGAGATCCTCAGAGTCTGATGAAGCATTGAGATCCAAGAATGTTAGACAGGGTCATATATGTTTATTTTTTATTGAATATGCAGTTCTCTGTGTGTCCTCCCATGTAGCGTGGTGGTTTTAATCTGGATTATGACTGGATCACAATGGCTAATAGAAGAAGTGATTATCACAGGATGAGGATATGGAGTGGACATGGACTGTGAATAGTTGGAGAAAAGGTGGAGAGAGGAAGGATAGAAGAGATAGATGTGTCATGAAAAAGATCATGAATGAAGAATTCAAGATAATTCTCAAAGATCCTGAGCTTCTCCTCATGTTCACCTTTCATGTTGTCAGTCTGTGAAACCTGAAGCTTAGCTTAGCAGCTCAAAAAACACCTTACTGATCTGATACTGTTGTCAGTTAAAACCCTCATTCCAACTGCTGTCTCTTTAACGCCCCCCCCCCCTCCCCACAGCCCACCTTCTTCTGATTGGCCAGCTCACTGGAAGACTTCAAGGCAGGCAGAACGCTGCAGGGCTGCCAGGGGAGGGCAGCTCTTCAGTGCTGGGAGAAGAGAGCCTATGTTAGAGACTTCAGCGTCTTACATAGAGGCTTGAAGCTGTTTAGTGAAATTCTTGGTTTCATATCGAGGAACTATGGCATGATTTACAGAACAAGCTGTTTAGTGCCCTCTGTAGACTCATCCTGGGATTACTCCAACAAACGTTTCCCTCATGATCTGAAACTTTAGTTTAGTTCATTTTAACACGATATGTGAGTTTTAAATCAGGGATCAGCAGAAAAGGTAAGCTTTAACTCAGTTGGCTTTGGGCCCTTTCATGAAACAAAACCATCAAAGCTAAGCTGCTTTCATTAAAGGTCACGGCTTGGGTAAATACAAAAGTCTATCTGTTGAAGGCATTTATATTAGAAAACAGAACCACCAACTTACAACGTGAGTTTATAATGTCAGACACATTCTGGTTGATCTACAACCAGAACATCTTGATTTGTCATCTTGAGAAGTTTTTAATAGTCAGGTTAAAGTGAGAATCTAAGTTTTGCCAGCTGTAAATGTACATGCATCAAAGCCTAACTTCATTAAACATGCAGTATGTCAATTCCGCCACCAGGGGGCTTTCAATGAAAACAATTACAAAAGATGACTTGAAGGCTAGCGGGGAATCATGGGAGTGATTCTCTTTGCTACTCCACCCCCGACTACTGATAAAAAAGAACTCAGAGTCAACCTGTAGTCCAGACGACCGGGCGAAACGGAGAATATGTTTACTGACGAGCTAATGTATCCAATTATAATTGACTTTATGTTTTTATCACAGCAAAAGTTCAACAGCTTTCAGTCGCTGTTTCTTTATGCAGCAGTCTTTGACGTGACATCTTGTGTTTCCCCGGCAACAACTTTAACATTACAACTCTAAAATGACAGATTTCTCTGGCTTTGATAACTGTTGGAAATATTTGAGCTAATGTAAGTACTCAACAAAGACATATATATATATATATATGTATAGATATATATATATAACAGGTTTAGTTCATTTTTAATTAATTTAGATGTTTTGGTGTAAATTTCTAATAAAATTCTTAATATTTTATCTTAACTGATGATCACATACGAATAAAACAAAATCATCTATGTGTGAATATAAAATCAGGTGTGAGCTGTCCTGTGGCTTTAATCTTTAGGTTAAGACAAAAACTAGCTTCATAAACTAATATCAGGGTTACAGTTCTACTAGTTCATCCAGAAGGTTTGAGGACCCCCCCCCCCGATGTTAGCCCAGTTACACAACACACACACTAAAGAGCGTTTTCACTCTATGAAAGGACTAAAATACAAAAACATCCCAGTGTCCTGTTGTCCTCTGAAACTATAAAAAGAGTATACAGGGCTTGCTTTTGGTGTTTAAATGTCATAGTTTTAATATCAAAGTACGATTTCATGTTGAGCTGATTGAGTACATCCAAGGATTTGATGGAAACAAACTCAATAAATAACAGAACTGAAAACAATCACAGCTGGAGTTACACGGTACTGACACTAGATCAAGCCATTCCTTATGTCATAAATAAACATCCAATATTCATACAGTCTTTTATTTTAAACAACGAATTCATCTATTTGTCTATTACGTTTATTTAAAACAGCATTCGGAGCTAGAACGTAGATTTATGTACAGTTTCTGGTAAATATTCACATTCTATCAAAATAATGCATCAAATTAAAGCCTTCAAATGTTTGTAGTAAAAAGAGACGAGCGCCGCCGCCATCTGTCTGCTGAGCCGCAGTCCATTCACACACTGTATCAGTGTGTGTGTGTGTGTGTGTGTGTGTGTGTGTGTGTGTGTGTGTCGGTGTCGGTGTCTACAGGTGTGTGCTGTAGAAGGCGGGTGCGGCGTAGCCCTGCGTCCCCAACATGAATGGGGACAGGACGTGGCTGGCGGTGAGGAATGGCAGCTGGACCAGGCTGCCGGTGGGGGGGTGATGGTGTCCGCCGTAGCCTGCGTGCATCGCCAGGTGCCCGCTGATGGGTGGGGAGGGGCTGAGCGGGCTGAGACCCCCCATGCCTCCTCCTGACCCTCCCCCTCCTCCTCCAGCGCCGGTGGGGGCTGAGGTGTCCGCTCCGGGGTTTTGTTTCTTCCACTTAGTGCGGCGGTTCTGGAACCAGATCTTGACCTGCGTCTCGGTGAGGGAGAGCGACAGAGCCAGGTTGAGGCGCTCGCACACCGACAGGTACCGCGTCGACTTAAACTTGTTCTCCAGCGCCACCAGCTGCTCGTAGGTGAAGGCAGTCCGGGCTCTGCGGGGCTTGCCCGACTTGGAGTCCGAGCCAGAACGCTTCCTCTTGGGCTTGCCCTGTGCACTTTGACCCCCGTTGGTCTGGTTGTTGGAGATCTGGCCTGAGGACCCTCCCCCGGGACTCGCTGTGTCTCTGCCGGGGTCCTGGTTCAGGTCTCTGTCTTCATTAGAGGGCAGAGCAGAGCTGCTCTCCTCGCTGCTGTACGGCCCGTCTGGAGCCTCTGAGTCCGGCGTCCCAGATCTGTGGTAATCTTCCTCGTCAGGACTTCTGTACACGAAGCTTTCCTCTGGAAAACACAAAACAGAGACAATTTTGAAATAAAATATAAGAGCTTTTTAAGATGTTTTAATATTTACACTCTGCAGTGCTCCATTTTCTTTTAGGACCTGCTGACAACTACAAATACACGCACTCAAAGACCAAACAATATTGGATTCAAAGGTGACATATCCTCCTCCTCTTCAGTGTAAATAAGTGTCAGAGCTCCTCAAAACATGTGTGTGAAGTTTCTTGTTCTAAATACACTCTGATCCTGTATTTGATCATGTCTATAAACCCCTCTATTTCAGCCCTGCTCAGAACAGACTGTTTCTATGTCTGTACCTTTAAATATGTAAATGAGCTGTGTCTGACCACGCCCCCTCTCTGGAAGGGCTTGGGTGTCTCAGTCTTTCTCGCTCCATGTCCTATTGTTTACGGTGAGAAGGCAGACTCAGAGGGCAGAACAAACACCTAGCTGTGGGAGTGTCACCCACCTGGGGGAGGGGTTACTGCCCTTTGTGATGTCATGAAGGGAAAATCTCCAAACGGCCTGTTTGAGCACACATTTTCTGAAAAGTGGAGCAGGCAGAAGACGGAGAGGATGGACTTTTCTCATCATTGGGGGGTTTGTAGACAGGGACACATGTTAGTGTTAGAGGAACTTGGTTATTTCGTTTTATGACCTTTAAGAACGGTACTGATTTAAGAGCAAAACTTCTGGATATTGTGGCCAAGTCTATACATTTTCTTAAAGTTTTTAGGGTGAGCTGCATGTGTGATTGTAAAAAGAGAGATTTTTCATCATGACATTACGCAGAGCGCCCACTGCTGGTCATATGGGGTAATTATATAATATCTAACTAAGCACTGTTTTCTCAGACGGTTCTGTAAACAAACTGTTTCCCCATGGCAAAGGCCTTGCGTTAAACATGGTGGTAATAATTGGTAAGTATAAATTGTTAACTATGCAGAAATCTCCTTAAAGCTCCATTCACCCAGGATACCTGAAAGTATATGTATGCCAGTTGATGCTGTATCATTTCGTTTGTGTTTTACATTTAAACACAAATATATTATGCACCATTCATGCAGAATATAAAAAAAACCCATCTGAACAGTTAAGGGCCTCTCTGTGAGTCCGGGCCTCAGGATGTGTCTTTATTTTGTTTGACTGCAAATTATTTTGAATTGATTTGAAATATTAATCTTAAAATGTTCAGGGGGGCTCGAGGCTGCAGAAGGATCCCGAGGTTTGCATGACCGCAACGCTCGCTTTTGTGTTTGAGTACAAGACAGCGACTTAAAGGACGACGCTGAACTCACAGAAAGTGGTGATTAAAAACGGACTTCACAAGACGCTTACACAACACAAAATGATTATTAACTTCAAAATAATTAAACATTAAAAACATTTGCCTGCTTATTTTCCAAATAAACCATTGTTGAATGAAAAATATTAAAATGTGTGTGACACTCAGACAAAGTTTTCAGTGAGAATATCTTTGAGTTTTTATGTTTGAAGATTCTCTGATCAAAAGTAAAACATAGATAATAATTATTATTATAACAAAAGGCTGTTTGACTGAATCTTTGGATCTTTCCATAATTTGATTCTACTTTAATCAAATAAATAATTCTTGTTTTTCTTGTCACGATTTATCATCCACCAGATTTTGCTGAGCACAGGGACATTTCATTTCTTCAGTATTTCAATAATTATCATTTTTACACCACTGCAGTATAATAATAATAATAATCATAATAAATTATTAACTATAATACAATTGAATTGTATAATAATTTGGTGTAGCATTTAGGACCATTCAGACTTCCTTTTCAGGCCTTTCTCAAAGGCTCTCGTGTACCACCAGTGGGACACGGACCACAGTTTGGGAATCACTGAACTGAAGACATCTGTTTTTTTTTTCATGTTATCCTGTTTTATCCGTACCACACTCTGATCGTTTTAGGTGAATTTGTCGTTTAAAATTAAGCCAAACAAATGATTAAATTAACAAACAAATTAATTAATTTAACAGACGATGAAAGATTCAACGACAGAAGATTCACTTCAGGGCGACTGAGGCCGTTTTGTTTCTCACAATGCAGAAAAATGAATAAAAAGTGAATTTAAATCCTCCTGAAAATATAACATGACAAATGTCTAATAATGAAAGCATGGTTCTTGATGTGTTTGTTAAAAGTCATTTTGATCATCAAACCTGCAGATTCACAGTGAGCATGATGTTTAAAATATAACTTTATCTAATTCAAACTTTGAGCTTTGATCGGCCTGCAGAATTAAATAATAACAAAGAAAAAGGTTCAACTTGAATTAAAAAGAAATCTGATGAACACGTTATTATTTCTAAGAGGTTTGTTGAGAATGAATATTTATGAAATTGCCAAGAATAATAAAGAATGTTGTAATTAAAGTCAGGGCTGATATTAAGATAATAAAAATGTAAATCAGGATTTCTGCAAACAAAGTTTTGTTGTGGTTTTATACAATGACAATAAAGCTTCTATCTATCTAATAAAAACGTAAATCATATCATTTTTGATCATCATCGTTCCTCACTTTTGTTCGACTCACAGAAAAAAGAAATGTCATAAAATAAAGTTATTTATTAGCTTTATTAATTTATTAATAATTAACAATAATGACTTCATTTATAGATTTAAGTGACAACATTTCAAACTGAATGACCCACATATTTAATATATTTTATTATGTTTACAATGAGCATTTTCATTTCCAGCTTAACGTCCCTTTAGTTCAAATGTTTTAGTGT
The DNA here is from genome assembly GCF_963584025.1 of Labrus mixtus. NCBI lineage: Eukaryota > Metazoa > Chordata > Actinopteri > Labriformes > Labridae > Labrus > Labrus mixtus. The sequence continues at coordinate 29,187,516 of NC_083621.1, read as the reverse complement.
AATGGTCTCACATTTAAAATAAGTTCTCCTGTTTATCATGTGAAATGTTAAACATTCATCTTATTTATCTTTTTCTTTTGGTTAAATCATTAAATGTTGAAGACTGAATTTCAGTTTTGTTATGAGGAAACAAGGTGGTTTTAAATGGTAACGATAAACACAAAAACAATATTTTTTTTCAATGTTCTATTCAGAGTTTTATGAGTTGGCGACCAAACACGAAAAGAGAGGAAGATTTGATATTAGAAAAGAAGGGAGGAACAAAAAAGAGGTATTTCAACACAAAAGAAAAATTGAAAACAAAATGATGACGAAAGGAAAAGAAAAAGAGAATCTCATGAAACAGAGGAAACGAGTTAATTTATTATTAAATATGTTTAAATGGAGGCTCAATCTCGAGCGCGCGCACACACACGCACACATACACACACACACACACCTGCACGCATTTTTTTTCTAATGAGCGTCAATTATAGGAAAAGCGGCAGCTTTTTAACTTTTAACGATATCGGATGATTACAAATGAGCCTGATTAAAATCTCAGAATGACGTCATGAACGCCATTTATCCAAATGAAAGAGACGCGTTTCTTTTACACATCATATATTCTCACTTGAATTCGCTCTTAAATAAAACGTTTAGTTTTTCTGACACGAGTGATTTAGGATTCAGATAAATGTTACCGTATCCTAAATAGACACATGGACACAGAGATAAGATAGCAAACTGATAATTCAGCTGATAACCACGGAGAACAGAAGAGAAATATTTTAAATCGACAAGAAAATGAAACAAACTTGAATCACAGGTCGAAAAAAAAAATCGTCTTTTAAGTCGTAAAAGAAGACAAAAATAGGAGCTCTAAAATCCACATTTTCTCTTAATGTGGTGCTGAAGGACAAACAAATAAATATCCTCTAAATGATGTCCTTAAACCAAAACAACAGAATAAGATTTAGTGAAACCAAATGAAAAGGCTCAATCACAGTAAATGTAATAAATGTAATAAATGTATTTATCACAGTAAATGTAATGTAATAAATGTAATAAATGTATTTATCACAGTAAATGTAATTTGACACATTTGGACAGAATGCAGAGAACACGACAAACACACGAGCTTTAAAAGTGAACTGGGTTTGAACTGGGACTTACTGCTGGGGTAGTCCTCAGCTCCGTAGCACCCTTTGCTGGGCTCCAGGCCGGGCTCGCGCTCCCCGGTCCCTCCGCACGCGCTCAGCTCGCGCTCTCCTCGGCTGCTCGCGTGCTGCTGGAGCCGCCGGTTGCTCGTGAACTTGTTGGGGTCCAGGATGTCCAGCACGGAGAAGGAGGTGGTCCGGTGCCCGGTGGGGCCCTGAGAAACGACGCATCGGAATTATTTAAGTGCAGTAGGACTATTTGATGCTTTATTATAAATATTATTTTATTTATTTTTCAGAATAAAAAGATGATTACATTTTGTGTTTTTCACTTTTTTAAGTTCAGAAAATTCGTGTTTTTTTTCTTAACACCTTCCAATAGCCATCGAGAAGTTGTGTTTATTAAAGGCCTGTAGTCTGATGATTTATTATAAATATTAAATGTTTTATTTAATGTAGGCTACAACAGTGCTGGTAATATTTAATCCGCGTCATATCCTTGATTAAATGAAAGAAGTAAAGCTGATGACCTGAGGGCAGGCAGCACATCACAGCCTGTAAAACCACATGTAAAGTGTGTTTAGAAAGCAAACTGCCACAACATGAACACAAATCAACGAGATTCCCTGAATCCAATATGTAGCGGTCAATAGGCTATCAGCAGGCGAACCAATCAATCCCCTTTATATTTATAGAGATCACGTGTCGAAAGGGGCATAGAAACCCAAATAAGGAAGAAAACTTTTTATTTTAGTGTCACATTAAATATATTAATCCACATATTGGTATTTCATCAAGGCATTCACTTATCATTTACGTAAATGCACATTTCCGTTAGACCCTGGTTGCGCACACTTTACTCTATATTACCGATGTGAACTTTAAATGTGCAGCCTATGACTTGTATTATTATTATAAGATTTATGAAGATGTGCAAAGGCTGTTCGTAAGAAACAGATAAAGGTGTAGCAGGAGCTTCAGGCTTCACCTGCTGCACTACATCCTGATTAGGATCGTTCATTTATTAATGAGGCCAGTCTGCAGCATGTCCACATGAATAATCCCACATTCAGAAGATTTTAATTCTCCCTTTAAATAATCTGTGGGAGCACGCAGCCAGCACCCAGGGGTCTATTAACATCATGATGATAAGGAAATAATCACACAATACTGCAGGATCAGAGCTGAGATGAAGAGGGATAATCTTATATTTAAGAAGACCTTTTTATAAACCTTTTTATAAACCCGGCTCATACTTTTACATTTCTTCAATATATATTATATAAATTCTTAATAATTTGTTAAGAATTTATAGAAATATTTTCTATAATTTTCATGCGGACATACGAATTTAATTTGTTAATTCTGAAATTGTAAAATGTTCAAGTTTTCATTAAAAAAAAAAATCAATTCAAGTGCGAGGAAACACTTCGGATTAATTTCCCTCTGAGCGTTCATTTAAACTCATTCGATGATATTTATTATTGTTTAATTGTTTCCCAACGCATTACTGCAGCAAATTGGCTGTTCATTTTACTGCTACATCATAATTAAGGCCTCATGTGGCTGTACAACATGTCAACACATCGAAATAACATCTAACTGTTATTAGAAACAGATAAACTGACACATAAAATGTTCCCTTCTTGTGTATTCATATTTTGTGTTCAGTTTCTGGTGTTGGTCATATTTACGCACTTTGCTTTTAACTTTTTTCTACGTTTGATCACAATTCAGTCCTGCAACATTTATTTTTGACCAGTATTTACCGTATTTCCTCTCTCTGTTTCACAACCTGCTGTCACACCTCCACACAAACCAACATGAAGTGCATCGAGCCTACCTGCTGTGGCGGCGCTAAAACCGGGTTCGTCGGCGGAGGCTCCGAGTGGTTCTCCCCGGCCTGAGCATCTCGTCCTCCCGCCAAAGCGTTGGAGAAGAGCCGCTTCTCCCCGGCTGCTCCTCCGTCCAGGATGTCCTGGCTGTCCGGGCCCACCACCGTCTGGAGCCCCTCTCCCGGAGCCGGCGCCACTCTGTCCCGGCTCATCACGGGATGGACCGCGTCCGTAACAACGGGCCCTGCTACGGCTCTGTCCCGGCTAATAACAGTCTGGACCCCGTCTGCTCCGTGCCCCGGTACCGCTCTGTCCCGGTTCATCCCTTTCCCATAGGCTGAATTAAGAATCCGGGTTTTTTATAAAAACGGTAGCTGTGAAAACTCAATTCAGACTGTTTTAAAAGAGTTTAATGTTTTGAAACATCCAGTGTGAGGAGATGTCTTCAGCCAGTTAAAGTTTCCACACGTTAAAGTCTGACCGGATGAGACTGGATTTCCGGTCCCGGATCAAAGTTAAACTTCTTTTTGCGCTTTCCTCTCCGGATCCTTTCCCGGCATCCTCCGCATCCACCGCGGCGGCAACACGACGTCTCCGTTGATCTAACGTGTGTGTGTCTCGTACGGCGCCGTTATCCCGTGTTGGCACGCACACATCAACCTGCAGCCTCGCGCGCTCTGTCTGGTCACCGGTCTGCGCGCGCTCTGGAAAGCCTGTCAGGAGTTGAAGGCGGGACGCACGCTGATCTATCTCTCCCTCTCTCCTCATTAGTTAAGTGAACCCACCTCTCTCTCTCTCTCTCTCTCTCTCTCTCTCTCTCTCCCTCAGCTCGTGCCGCTTTCAACACCTTTTTTGGTTTTTATCCGCCCTCCGAACGTGCTCACATTTGTCCTTGTGTGTGTGTTGTTGAGAGAGAGAGAGAGAGAGAGTGTGTGTGTGTGTGTGTGTGTGTGTGCCCTTTCCCTCCTTATTTATGCATTCCTATTCAACTCTTGCGGTTGTAATTGGCTACAAATTAATCCCACTTCTCCTAATAGTCAATTACCTCTTGATGCGCGCGCGGTGCTGTCCCAGCACGAGCAGAAACAGAGACATAGAGCGCGCCTTCTCTTCTCACTTCATAGTCCACTATCAGGCTCACAAACATACTCATGTTCATTTGTTTAGTAGTAAATGTTTCCATTTTGGCAGGTTGACAAACAGTCAGAGCGAGAAGCGCGCGCCCTCTCTAGTGACAGGATCATTTCAGTATGTTTCTCAATATAACAATGAACGTCTCTTTAAGCCCACAAACGTAGTCTTTAATTACACAATACATTTTTTACTTTAACCTTCAAATGAAAGCTTCTTCAACTTTAAACATTACAAATGGAAGGTTAAAAAATGTGGAAACAGGATTTCAAGAATAATCCTATTGGTCTTAAAAAATAAGGATTTTTGTGCATTTGATGTTAGCCTATCAGCACCCTTTACCTTTTGACTCTGAAACATTAGGCCAAATTCTACAGTACGTCGGGGCCTTTAGGCAACCATTCACAGGGGCCCCTTACGCTTCATAACCATTATGTTTAAAGATGTTGGACTCTTTACCTGCACAGCTCAAAGCTGAACCAGACTGGAGTCATTTTAAAGTGAAACAGTTCTTAAAGAAGTCTTTAGTCATGTTAATGTATAATCTTCTTCTTCCTGTCCACTGTCTCGACTGTGACTCACACCAGGCTGCTAATTTAAATAATCTTAATATTTAGAGAATAAACACCATCAATGTTATGCAAGCAAAGGAACTGTTTTTTATATAGCTCTACCTCATAATTAAGGCTAGACTATCAGGGGTCATACTGTTATAATTAATCAACATTATATGCTCCACTTAACAATGTCTAGCTTCCTTATTCCTCTCTCTTTTCACTGATTTTCACTTTTTCAAATGGGGCTCCTTTAGGGAGTTTTCCTACTGTCATTGCAAAATGTGCACATTTTGAGCCCCTGCTGTGGTTTAAAGTTTGTCAGCCCTTGTGGCCCCTAAGTGGCCTGAAGGGGCCTGATGCATATATGAAGCAGATTATAGGCCACAGAAACAACAGTCCCTTATAAATTATCATATTTGGGGGAAGCTCTTCTTTAGTTACAGTGAAAATGAACTGACAGTAGCTACTTTCATTACACAAAAACAGAATGCTATCATCTTTGTAAGCTAGCTGGTTAACAACAGTGTGTTGGGCGGCTGTGGATCAGTGGTAGAGTTCGTTCCCCAGCTCCTGCAGCCACTTGTCCGATGTGTCAGACACTTCACCTCAAGTCACTCTGGCTGCTTCGTCGGTGGCTTGTGCATGTGTATGAATGGATGAGTTAACAGTGATGATAGGATGCTCATTTCTTAACATCTCAACTAAAGTGAAATGTTAATAGTTTGGAAATGTAGCAAGGGGCCAAGTGTAACAAGAATGAAAGCAAATAGTTGTACAACAGAGACAGAGCTGAATGAGCATGCTCATCTGAAGATGAATTTCATTACATAAATAAAAGTAAAAGTAAATACTTCACCTGACCTGTAGTTTACAATGGCAGAAAGTTTTGTCCTGGATTATCAACATGTGTATGATTTGTCATCATCACTGCATAGCCACAAACACGTCTGTCAAAACATCTGAGGTGGATAACTTAAAAGTCAACGTTGAAACCTGCAAAAACATAATTTGAAACAAGCTTTGTGATTGGGTTCAACAGGTGACCCTGTGACCTGTCAATGAAAACTGAGGAAAGACTGATTTGTGAGGACTCTTTCAGTTTCCATAGCTACTGTAACTATGACATCTACAGACACACTCACACGTGTTCAAAAACCAGGACTGTTCCGTCTGTACACCGAGTAATATGTTGGAGAGAGGGAGTGCAGACGGTGTGTTTGTTCACTGGTCAGCGGTCTGAACTGATCTGATCTTATTATTGATGTTAATATTACGTTATTATCTTGAGTGTCACCATGTCTTATATCCTGCACGTCAGGTAGCTGCATTAGTCATGAGCTCTCTGGTGCGCCCTCTAGAGGTACCCTCCAGTAACACGTTCATGATGAAGCTGGTCTTTGTATAGGAGAACACAAGTTCAATAGGCGTTTTGTTCAGCAGGATAATCTTCACAGATGAACACCATTTTTATGATGTTTGAAGTGTTAATGCGGCCGACAGAAGTAAAAAGCTAACGTTATGCTACAAGCTAACTACACCACGGTCGGATGATTGTGACGTCACTAGCATTATGCTTCAGACGATCTCCGATAAACTAATCCACGTAGTTTAATACATAGTTTACTAACATAATATTCACCTTAACCTAAAGATTAAACCTACAGGAGACATCTCAGACTAGTGAGAGAGTTCCCGCCCTCTGTGTCCGGCGTGATGACGTTTAATGTCCCCGACAACCACTGTAGACACATTTAGACACTTGTTAGCAACCACCTTTTTAAAGACGAGTAAAAACTTCAAACTTCACAAGTGGATGTATTACCTAACGTAGTTTATGTGGTCTAACAAAACACCAACATCTCTACAGCTTGTGTTAACCACAGACCTTATTTCAGGAGTCTAAACACAAACCCATTCAAAATCCACATTGACTTTTAGACGTTAGACCCCATGGCGCTAACATGCTAACTTACTTCCTGGTTTCAGGACTCGTTCCTGTGGCGCCCTATTAGCAACTTCATCCCCTGCCTTTTGTAGTGATCCAGTTGATAATAGTGTGTGGTAAGTTTTGACAGCATGTTGGCTCAGTTTATATCAAACACAAGAATCCACATCAGATCCTTTTTCTTCTTTTACAAAGGAGCAAAATGTTAGATAATCTGTATGTAAGCGGGGGGAATATGAGCCTCTATGTAGCAGATGAAGGTGGTTAACAACAGTCAGTTATAAGTTATGAGAGATAGAATTAGTGTTAAGTAGAGTGTAGCAGAGTTACAGTGTGTAGCAAGGTTAACTGGTGCGCGCTGTAATTGATGTGTAGCTGATGTGTAATGTGTCGCCTCGCTCCGGCTTCACTTGTGCATCCTCATGAAAGGAGCCCTTATCTTTAATGCAGATTCCAGGGCAGGGCCTCTCCTCAAAACTCAATTACAGCCTGAATAAAGCCCGTAATGTCCCCGCTGCAGTGAAATATTGATTCCTAATCCTTGGCAGTCATTACTATGCCAGAAAATAATAGACCACAGAATTGGATTTTGATTTAACACACAACGTGTTTATTCAAATGCTGGGGACTTAATATTCCGTCGACTCTCGTTTTCAGTCACGGAGAAGGAAAGAGGAATAGTGATGAAGGCTCTGACGCCACACTTTTTATATTGTTGTGGTAGAAATAAAAAAAAGAGAGAGAGAGAGCGAGGGAGAGGTGATGGGACATCTCTCCTGTCCTCCTCCCGGGCCCCCTAATACACAAGGTCAGCTCCATGTAATTGCCTTGCTCAATGATCCTTGGGAGGAAGAAATTAAAAGTTGAGCAAAATAATGGCTGAAACAATGAGACATGATTAGCCAATCAGAGAGCTGAACCCATTACTGGAGCCTTTTGATCTACTTCCTGCTTCTGCCGGGAGGCTTTATGGCTTTATTTAAAAACAGTCAATATATTAACTATATTAAACATCATAGGAGTTTAGTCACCTTGGAAAATATTAGCATTTTAACCACGGCGGAGGAGAACTATAAAGCACTGACACCGCTACAAGAAGAAGAGGGCTGAAACTCAGCCGTGTGAATAGAGAGTATAAACTATCACCATGATTTAGATTTTTGTGTTTTCTGCAAATTAAGTCAAAGATGTAGCCTCCTCTAAGTAAATCCCAGGTTAACCATGTCAAATTAAAAATGTAACTCTTCCTTCAGAGGATGGACTTTAAACTCTTTATCACTTTCTCTGAAAAAGCAGGTTTAGTTTTGTCTTTTATTTTTGTAATGTTTAGACCAACCAGCCGGTCATTTGAGAGCCAAAGAAATGAAACTGTAGAGTCAGAAAATTAAAATGTAAATTTATTTTACTTTTATCTCCCAAAATGTATAAGCTACAGTGATATAACATTAAGAATGATCAGAAACAGAAGGTATGACACTGAGACTCACCAGACAGTATCATTCAGATACAGAAATAACATCAAAACATGAATCCCCTCCTCTTCCTCTCTTTCACACCCTGGTTACACTCTGCATTGATAACAGCAGCTCCTCCTCTTTGGTCTCCATCTCGAGTCCATCCACAAACTTCAACTGGTCCAGATCTCTGCTGCTCACATCATCTCTAGAACCTCCCTCCATTAACCACATCACTCCTGTCCTTCAGCAGCTTCATCGGCTCTCGGTTAAATATCGACTTTAAGGTTCTGCTCGTCACATTTAAGGCCGTCCATAAGCTCGCTCCTCTGTTCCTCTCTGAACTTGAACACATCCAAACACACATCTGACCTCTCAGGTCGTCTGCCTGACCACCAGGCCTTCACCTCTACCTGGATATTTAAAAAGAAGAAATGACCTGATACTGTGTGATGAGTACTTCTATTTCTGTTGCCGTGGTATCCAAACAGATTTCAACATCATTTAATTTTCTTACATGTTCCATATCAAGTTTTAAAAATGTGGAAACGTGACGACCCTATTCTATTCTACTAAGCGGGATTCTGCAAAATATTCTCACTTTGCTGCCCTTATTTTTAATTGTTTTTTTTTTTTCAATCAAGAGAACACTTGCTCCTTTAACTGATATTCCCTCTGTAACACACCACACACACACACACACACACACACACACACACACACACACACACACACACACACACACACACACACACACACACACAGCTGTCTGCTGGCACAGACTGTGGGAACTGTGTGTGTGTGTGTGTGTGTGAGTGAGCCTGTGTGTGAGAGTGCGTCTCGCGTCTCTAATTATTCTAATGAAGGTTAACGAGCTCTGCTCAGCCTCCTCTTTATTAAATTAATCTCAGGCAGTAATGAATCATAATTACTATAATTAGCAGCTGATCTCACTCTGCTGGTCAGAGAGGTGACGACCACGCTTCACATCACAGACAAAACCTTCTGCTGCTGCCTCCTCCACCTCTCTGCTCTGTTTTTACACCTTGTCTTTATTCAATGCACTTTGTATTATTATTATTATTGTTATCCCCTATTTGCTATGTATTCACAATACCTTCTTTGAATCCAACACAAGATCAACAAGCAGCTTTTCTTCATTAGTCCTGTCTTCTCTGGTTTATTGATCTGATATTGTTTCCTGTTTTATTCTGTCTTTTCCTTCCCTTGTGTTTGTTGTTACTGTTTTATCCTTGAGTTCTCTGTTGGTCTTCAGTGTTTCCTCTTTTATTTTGTAGTTCTTCAGTGTTTCATATCCAATTTTTGTTGGTCACAGCTGGTTTGGATGACCTCATGTCTCTTTCTGTGTTCACTCTCTTCTGGTCAGAAACTTCTCCTCAGGTGTTCCCTGTTGGACTTATCATCGACTAACCTGTTTACACCTGGACTTTTACACACACCCTTTTTCTTTTGGTTCTTTTGCTTGAAATATGTTTTTTTGGGTCCACTTCCTTGTTTTTTATATAATGGACATATTTGGGAGCTGAATTCATGTGAGAGTAGCTGATAGCTGGTTCATCTGATGTCATCCAAATGATGTGAAAGAATGAACATTATGCACAGGTCTCCATCCAGTATTTAACATGTATGCATGCAGAGTGAGAAAAAACAATGACGCACAATGAACTCAGACTTCTGTGATGTGTCGATAATGATTACACTGTGATTAATTGACCGGCCATAATGAAAAGATTTTTTTTTTTTTTTACAAGTTTTTTTTTTTTAAATTATCAAAGAAAACAACTTGGAGTCAAGGATCAAAATGTAATCAAGTGATATGAAATACATTACAGATTACATAAGGATGTTTGATGAGGTTAAATAGGAAAACAAAACTGTCCATGATTTATATTCTATTGTGCAATAACGCAACACAGAAGCTATAAATATTTAATTTACCGCTTTATGATTTATTAAATAAATGAAGCGTCCTTTCCTCTTTGTTTTTTTTTTATCACACATGTAAATATTTGCAGGAACTTTTTTGGGGGAAATATTCATTCTATTTGGAATCCTCTCATTTTACAATATAGCATTTCACTACTTAGTTAAGACCTCTGTGTCACTGATAATAAATATATATTTCATTTTAAACATAAACTTATGTTGTAAATAGAATATATTAATGATATAAAAAGACTCATTTTTGCAACATAAACCAAAACCAGATGAATTCTTTGTGGTATGTTCAAGGTTTATTCATTTCTAAATACAGGACTTTAATATTCAAATCAGCAGTTAAACACATCAACATGTTTAATGCTTTATGAAGGTCGATATGTGAATCCTTTTTAAACATCACTGTGGCAGAAACACGGCTTCTAAACTCACAATATTTAATTCTGATGCTCGACACAGAATGAAGCTCTGAGTGCTTTAAGAATTTAAAGTGAAATATTTAAAGACTGACACAAAGCTGACATGTGTACGTAAATGTCACTGTTCAAACATCACTATTTCTCTTTTTATTGTGATTATAAAAACACATCATCTCCGCTCTCTTCCTTCATTCATCAGTCTCTCTCTGTCCTTCCTTCGTCCCTCCTGTTTTTCTATTTAGTGTCTCTTCAAGCTTCTATTTTTTAGATTAGCCCTCCTCTTCCCCATTACAGCAGTAATAGCCCCCCATCCTCCACACACACACACTTGACCCACACACACACACACACACCCACACACACTTGCGCAGCTCCCCTCCCTCCCACACACACACACACACACACACACACACACCCACAGTTAGACGCCGCGATAGCATCTGACCTGAAGAATTAATTAAATATGATAGCTGATTAAAAATAGCATAACTAATAGTGTAATATCTCAAGCTGTCGTCTTTAATAGTCAACATTGTGTGTGTGTGTCTTATCTGCTGCAGACAGACGCTCTCACTATTGATTCCTGTTCATTTCAGTTGTCAGGCGGACCACTCAGCTCATCTGGAATCATTAAACTCTACTGTCTGCCCGTCTCTCTCTCTCTCTCTCTCTCGCTCTCTCCCGGTCTCTCTCAGTGTGTCTTCCTATTACCTTATTTTTTACACTTTCATCATCCACAATGTTACTCAAAAGCTGGAAAGACTGAGAGAGTGTAGACGCTCTGCATGAGAGTTATAAACCAATCAGTGAAAGATGAGAATCAGGGAGCTTTTCTGTTGTCTGAGAAACAGTTTTAAACACATCACCTCATCCACCAATGGGCATAATTATCTTCCAACCTCACTTAGCAGCTGCTCTGGTGTCATTCTGCCAGACATTAAGCATAGACAAATGCACAGTGAACCTCATCCTCCCCTTGTTGGACAAAGATGAAGCCAGCACAACCAGAGGTTTGCGCAGTGAAGGCAGTGTGGAAGAGCTTCCACTAACAAAACACACATTTAACTTTCTTCTAGACAGTAGAGATCAGAAAAGAGGAAACATAACGGACAATAACACCTGAGGGTCCTGTGGCGTTTTATCTCTAACTTAAATGTTTTTGTCTCCAGATCCTGAGGCTGCAGTCCTCGTCAAGCTGGTCACTCCTGATGGGGAACTTGTTTTCTGCATGTCGTCCCCCCACTCTCCTTCCCTGTCGATCTATCAGCTGTCTCTTCAATAAGGAGATAGAGACGAGTGATCCACTTCATGTACAGCCAATGCACACAACTAATACCTGCAGAAACATCATTGGTGCATTGCAATCTCTGCATTATGAGTTACAAGGTTCTTGCACACTAGCCCCTCAGTAGCACTCCGTGGGGATCAGTTATTTTTTAGTAAGGTCCTGACTGTCTGTTGAGTGACCGCGTAGCCTGAATGCATTCCAAACACACCACGTTACATCAGTGAAGCAGGTCCTATCCACACACCGGATCCTGACTGACCACAGGTTGCATCTGAGCTGCAAAGATGAGAGCCGCTGCACAAAGTTCACAAACTATCATCATCTATTTTACCTAAAGAGCATCTCCCCATGTTTCAAACCAAACTGTATTAAACTGAACACTCTGGGAATGTGTTAATGAGAGCTTCTGTTGGGATTTTGTCATTCATTCTTTTAGGAAATGTGATGTGTTGGGGATGACGTCCAAATAAATAAAATATTCTACAGTTTTAGATTTTAAACATGATCTCTGCTCTTTCAGTTGAATCTGGAGAGGAGAGCAGGAGGAGGAGGATGGACTGAAGGTTGGATGGATATATTTTAAATGACAGACAGATAACTTAACCCTTACCCCCCCCACCCCCTCCTCCCCTCACTGGAGGTCATTTTGGTGAACCCAGAGGTTAAACTGAGGCGGTCAGGCCAAATGAGTTTTTATTGGTGGAAGTCACAGCTCAGTGATCGGCATATGTGTGTTTGTGTGTGTGGGTGTGAAGTAGTTTAACACATCAGTATACATCTTTAAATGTTTAATTGTAGACGTGATGCTCCAATTAGTGAGAATATTATAAAGCACATATATGAATGTATTAATGAAAGTGGAGGATTGTGTGCTGTATGAATTCATTTCAAGCTGCAACCCTTTCATTAGTCTCTTATGTTTTAAAATGTCTGCTTTTACAGCAGAAACAAATATATTTACAGCCTGGTTAAGAATACTGTTTTGGTATCTTTTTTTATTTTATAAAAATAGCACACAGGTCAATTTTTTTAAATAAAACTCATCACTGGTATTAATCAAATATTTGCATAAATATGCGTAGTAGCGGAGTGTCAGAATTGACTGACAGGCAGGTTGTAGCTGTTTGAAAGGAGGCTTAAAGGAGCGGTATGTAATTCTCTGACACCTAGTGTTTAAAATTGGTACTGCAGTCCAAATTCTAAACATTGTAGAGAGCTTTCTCCCCCTCCTCCTCTCTAGAGTCCATGCTCACACAGGTTGCCATGTGGTGGACTCTGAAGCTTCAGTGTTTATCCAGCTCTGCATGGGTCTGTAAACCTTTCTGTGTTCTAACCTCTCTCCATTTTTCAAAAGCATCTCCAATATTGAACCTAGTTTGAGCACGTTTCTGCTCGTGGAGCTTATTAGAAACATGCAGAGGCTTTTTAGGTCGGGTACAATCACTTCTATCTGAACCACTTCTCTTGCCCGCTTCCATCACTGCAACACCTGTTGGTTTGACCTGATAACTGCTCTCATATCTGGTAAACCAAGGGGCGTCCAAAACGGCCGTGTGGGGGGTCTTAAAAGCGCCTACCTTCTCTGGTCCAAACAAATCCAGATCATTCAGGAGCAGAATCTAAAGTTAGAAGGAGGACATACTGGCTGCTGTATTGTTGTCAGAGAAGCCAGCACTTCAACATAGCATGTTTCCTTAATGCAGAGGTGCCCAACCTTTTTTTGAACCTAATGGAGGGATGTCAGAGTGACTGAGCCACCCCCGGCAGGCGCTCCTGAGCTGGTGGTGGGTAGGAGGTTTGGTGCCTTGCTCAAGGGCACCTCGGTAGTGCTCAGGAAGTGATCTGGCACCTCTCCAGCTACCAGACCAACTTCCATATTTGGTCCGCACTGGGACTTGAATCGGCGACCCTCCGGTTCCCAACCCAAGTCCCTACAGACTGAGCTACTGCCGCCCCCAAACATTAATAAAAGACAGTTCTGTGAGTCGCAAAAAATAGTACAATCAATTAACACTTTTTCTTTTCTTACTCTTATCTCAGGATTTATTTTAATATTACGTTTGTATTTTATATGAAATGTGTTTTGCCCTCTAAATTATTTTAGTTTTTGCAACAAACAACTTTAATGTCTTTATTAAATCATGCATGCGCACAGACACAACGACTACGCCTCGCATTTTGAAAAGTTCCACTCGATGTAACGTTATTTATAGGAGTCGAGCACAGAATCCACAGCAAGCAGCTGTACATTAACATTTTTAAAATGAAGCCATGAGAAGCTTCTCTCTCTCTCTCTTTCTCTGAAGCGGATGTGATTCTGAACTCCTGGTTTAGCTGTGTCTTATTTCGAGAGGGAATTTAAAAAAAAAATGGGAGTATTGCTCCACACAGCTCCGTTCCCCGCGCCGCCTGCGCTCTCTCCCTTGCTCTCTCTCTCTGTCTCTCGCACTCTCTCTCCCTCTCTTTCTATATATATCTCTATCTCTCACCCACGCAGCAATTTTATGAATAAATGAAAAATTCAATAAAAACAGGTCAGAGATGTACTTAGACGGCCATAAATTTACTAGAGCGGCCCGCCCACGTATCGTCTATGTGTGAGAAACACTGACCTTTCTATTTTATAATTAGAAATGTATTTTATATTGACTAAACATCTAGCGATGGACTGAGAATCAGGCCGCGGTCTACTTGGGCACCCCTGCCTTAATATCTGAAGGTCACTTCATCATTTCATTCACTAAACATCTTACAGATTGGACATTTGAGGCCCGCCTCAGCTCCACTTTTAGATTGATCATAAGGGTGAGGCAGCATTTCCAATATGGCAGCCACCATCATTTGGCCTCATAAAGCCTCTTCAGAAACAAAGGGGTCACTATGTCCATGTGTTATACAGGCAATGACTCATTCGGGGGTGTGCGGAAAATTTGATGTCATTCTATTTTGGCATAACAAGCAGGTTTCGCTGTCTGCGCTCATGAAACCTAGTTTAGTTCCACTCAGTGGTTCCCAAACCTTTCTGACTCCACTTCGACTTCACAAAACTCTGGCAACCCACACATGCAGTCCTTTTCCCCAAGGGTAGTTTGGGTTGTTTTCAATGATGTAATAATTGTTCTGTTATGTTGCAGTTTAGAGCACATTTAGGCTTTTTTGTGAACGTTATTGTTGTCAGAGGAGGAAAGGCTGGGAGGACTTTACTGCACAATGGATGACAGACAGACAGAGAGTCTGTGAGTTTCTTGTTCTGGCATCGGCTATGGCCCACAGAAGCCTGTGTTCAATATATTTTTATATACAATATATGTATTATTAATCAATAAATACACATTTCAGGCAACCCCATTTGAATTCCATGAGGCCCCAAGGTTTGGAATGTCTGGTTTAGCTACTAACTGTATCATTCAGTGCTGAAAGATTAAACTTTAGTTAGAGGCTTTAAATGTCTCCTTCCATTATCCCACATTGGCTGAAATCACTCTCTTCATACAGTCTGTGTACAGGACAGAAATACACTTTGTTTTTTAGCTTGTGGTCAAATCTCTTCGTCAACATGTTTTTAATATTTCAATTCAAGGCCTCAGTTTGGTTGTTCTGGTTGATCTATCCAACGATGACATTCAAAGTGCTGACCTGGCACTGTGCTCTATACCCATAAACACACACACACACACACACACACACACACACACACACACACACACACACACACACACACACACACACACACACACACACACATGGCCCCAATCAATATTTATGAGCTATCATGCTCCTGACAAAGCAGGAAATTATGGCAGCCAATCAGTGCAGTGTAAAGCTCAGAAATGCCATTTTATTGTCTGCTAATTGATTAATCAATTAATCATTCATCAGCTTCTCCTCCTGTGTTTTACTGCTTTGAGAAAAGAACGCTGCTCTGATTCTGTCTGCAGCAGGAAAGCAGAGATTATGGAAGTTAAGCTGCTGTTTGGCTTTCCTATGACTACTTGTATTTAACATTTACAGGAGTTCATGTATGTCATCCAGACAATTTACGTAAATACTGAACATATCTTGAAGTTTAGAACGGACGTAAAGCTGGATTATCAACCCTCCCTGAGCCCCTCACGTTCAGTGTGATTTGCACGACTAGAGCTCATCGTTCCATTATATTTGACTTTTGATCATTTTGAAGAAACTATCAGTGCTTTGCTTTATTGGAAACACATCAGAAGTGCAGCACATATCCATTGGTTTGTGTACTGCATGCATTGAAATCTCCGGAGTATTTGCTGTCAACATCTTTTTTTTTAGCAGGAGGTGACCATATTTGATGAAGATACTGGGAGGTCAGTGAATGCATCCTTTCAGTTAGGGCAAGTATAAGCTTGGTTAGCAATGTGCATCTGTAATGTACTGTGACTGTTAAATACATATAATGATGAATATTTGAGGCTGCTAGTAACAGGTGTGAAAAGATTTATTGGCAGTCTTGTGAAAGTAAAAAATGGCAACACACCAAACCATACCCTAATCATTACTTTAAGTTGAACCATCAATATGCAAATATGCAAAAAAATGTTCCTTAAAGTCTTTATATGTGATTTTTTGATCCAGCAGATGTCGTCCTTGAGCACCAGCATGAAACCAAAACAACTTGCGCTGCATTGTTGTGTTAGCATGCTAATGCTAGTGATCTTTATTATGCTGGTATCTTCACACTGCATGTAAATTTACCTGAAATGAGCGTGATCTAGAAATACAGTTAAGCAGTGAGTACAGTATGTTATTCTTCTTTTCTCTAGTCCCTCAATTAAACAACTTTTATACGTGAGGGGAGGAGACAGCCAGTCGTCCAGGCGATGTAAACAAAGTGAAGATAGGACTCTGAAAACTCTGAAAACATCACAGACAGTGGGACTTGGGTGTTACACCCATTGTAGACAGTCATGACTCACAGAGTTATTTTCAGAGGATATACTTGATTTATATTACATTTAAGTGTGAAAAATCACATAGAAAGCCTTTAAAGTAAAATGTGGTGTTATTTGAATGTGAGTAGAGCTCATCTCCTTCAGACACTAAGAAAACAACAAAGTTTTTATCAACATGTTTCTGCCGTGCATCAGAATAAATAAAATGACACAATAATTAAATGATCATAAATGGTTTTCTTTAATAGATTTAAGGCTGAAAAGTCAAACTGTGCACCCATAAGAGAAGAAGCGGAGACACTGCGGTGATCAGAGGTGGTGCTAAACCCTGAAATCAATTTAAGGTCTTTGTGTGTCTTCAGGGGCTACAATGGTTAAACATAACACGTTATTCTCAGAGTGGTGCTGCTACACAGAGGCAATGATATCTTCGCTGCACAGTCTTTCAGTGTGCAAGTGTGTGTGTGTGTGTGTGTGTGTGTGTGTGTGTATGTCAGTGATTGGTTTCTGTTTTATGGACTGGCTAGCAGAGTGCTAGTAATCCGCAGAAATAAATCTGCTTTATTTGACCTTAGTGTTAACTCCAATAAAACACACTTTACTGCTGGGAGGGGACACGCACCTACACACACACACACACAAACACACACACACACACACACACACACAAACATACATGCACACACACACACACACACACACACAAACATACATGCACACACACACACACACACACACACACACACACACACACACACACACACACACACACACACACACACACACACACACACACACACACACACACACACACACACACACACACACACACACACACACACACACACACACAGTGGCCAGATATCAGGTCATAGCTGGCCACTTGACAACATTTATGAGGACACAGAAAGGGAAACCTTGTCTCCAACAGAGTCCAGCTCTGTCCCTCATGAAGCCGAGAGCCAAGGTGCTGCTGACTCTCTCTGCACACAGAAACACACTCAACACCGTTTAAGACATATCTCTGTTTCTGTTCTGATTCTTAAGTTGTTATTGTCCAATAGCCCCGTGTTTTCTCTGATTCTTTTTTCTTCATTGTCACTTCCTGTTTTATTATTTTACTTACCCTTGTCTCTGTCTTTCTGCTCCTCATGTCTCCGCCTTGTGTCAGCCACACCTCACCTGCATCTTGTTCTTCCCTGATGTCTGTGCTTCTGTCTCTCTGTGTGTCCTCTTGTTGTGTGTTTGTTGTATTCCCTAGAGTTGACCTCGTTCTATGTTCTCATATTGATACATAAAAAAATCTCCATAAGGCTCCAGCAGCACAAACAAGGCCCACAGGTTGAGTTCAGTGACTGAATTAGCTGAGGTGACACATGTCACTCTAAGAGGCCACGCCCCATAATTGGACATGCCTTTTTAGCCTAATATAATGTAAACAGATGAGTGTATAAACATTCAGCCCTCTTTAGTACAGTCGTCATAAAGAGAGCTATATGAGCGATAGAATCTCAAACTATTTTTAAACCAGGCTGCAAACATGTACTGTTTATGTCTGCTGTAAAGTTGGACATTTTAACATGGAGCTCTATGGGGACTGACTCACTGCAGGAGACAGACTCTAGTGGACACTGGACGAACTGCAGCTGTAAAGTTGGACATTTTAACATGGAGCTCTATGGGGACTGACTCACTGCAGGACACAGACTCTAGTGGACACTGGAGGAACTGCAGCTGTAAAGTTGGACATTTTAACATGGAGCTCTATGAGGACTGACTCACTGCAGGACACAGACTCTAGTGGACACTGGAGGAACTGCAGCTGTAAAGTTGGACATTTTAACATGGAGCTCTATGGGGACTGACCATAGACTGTAAAAATAATGGACGGGACTAGGTCCCCGGTCTAGTGAAGCTTTTATTTGTAGAGCTCCCCCTGCTGACTGGCTGCAGTATAGGTCATAAACCCCGCCTCCTCAATGATAACAGACGGGATGTGGGTCAAACTGTAAAGCTAAAATACTCGTCACATCATTTTTTTCCAAACCTAAACTCTGCTGTGATCATTAGTTATTATCACCCTACATTGTGTTCAAGTGCTCATTTTTCTGTGAAGTTTGTTTTAAATAAGTTATTTGAGATTGAAAAATGGGATTTTACGTCATATTTGACGATGATTGACAGCCGCCGATCTTGCGTAGCTCTGTTTGTGAATAGCAAAAGTTACGTAGTGAAGGAAAGCCGAGACGCCATTGAATTTTTCCGTTCAGTTTTTTCGTCTTTTTTGAGCTGGCAAAATGAGTTGATCTGCAGTAAACTGTTCTAACCGACCTGTGGGAGCTAAGGGATCTTTGCAGTTTTTTCGGTAAGTAAAAAAGTGTGATTTATGTGTCATTGGTTGGTTAAAGTCGTTATCGAGCTAGCTAACACATAAGCAGTCTAAGGTTAGCTGAAATGTTGTAAAGCTAGGTTACTTATCCGGCATGATCTATCTTTTTATTTTATTTTTTAAAATGAGCAAACCTAATAACTGACATGCTATGTTTCTTGATATTGTTATATCATTATTGTGATTTAAATTGTATTTAAAACCAAGAATCGTAATATAAAATCCGCTCATAGATGAGGTTCATTGACTGTACAGTTATTTTACAGCAAAAATAAATACGTCTGGTGAGGTCTCAAAAAAGTATCTAGGGCAAAAACAAAGTCAAATAATTGTAATCTGTCCTGCATCATTACTAATGTGTACATGTTTACAGTCTGAGTGATAAGTGGACTATACCGAGAGTAACTGGTTTTACTTTCATCCGCTCACCGTGTGGGCTGAAATTCATAGTACTATATACGAGGGTAGAATATTTCTCTATGTATCCAGATAAAACTAAAGGTAAGCTCTGATTTAATATAATTGTTACTGATTTAAGAGACTAACTGAAACGTGAACACAAACATCAACAACCTGCGGTGGTGTAATGTAATATTAACCGAGCATCATGCTGCTTAAACGTGATAAATATTCTGCATTGTCTTCCACACACTAATTCAACAGTCACAAGCTGATCATATTGTAAATTTAATGACACTCACTGAGAATTTGTACTAAAAATGGACAAAAATTGAGGTGATTGTGACTGTGTCTGTATTTAACACCTTTGAAAGGAAGGTGTTAATGCAGGAGACCAGTGTTACACACAACATGCTGCTGTTATTGAAGTTAGGAGGAGACATAGGCACAATAAAAGAAGACATAAAGATCGCGTTTTTCCCCACACATGTTAATATGTTTTAAATGTCATGCATTTATTTTTTATTTCGCTTCAATAATCGTTAACGAAGAGAAACACGATGATTAAACTACAGGCTATTGTTGCCTTTTTATAGCCAAAGAAAACTGAACATCCACAGCCTCTGCATTCAAAAGAATTTCAACATTGACATTTATGTCTTCCTATTTCCCTCTTTTCGCCAACATTATATTTTAAACTGGGATTTCCTTTTTCTCGGGTCTCTCGTCTCCCCCAGCTCGGCCCCTCCGGTGCGCTCCTCTCCATAATGCGCTCGTCTCCTCCCTCTAAAGCCCACTGCTGCTACTCTGTAGGACGCTTTGATTGGGGCACCTCACCAATAAAATACTATTTTATATTTTATAAGCAGTTTGCCACCACACTGTATTTTACTCTCCAAAGACATATGAGTATGTGCGTGACAACTTTAACAAAGCTTTACCACACAGTCACACCATCCACACAGCTGATCCAGGATTTACTGTAGCATCTTTTACAACACTAAAAGGTCATGTACAGGCAAACAGAGAGAAGGGAAAAGAAACAATCTGTGCTCTTAAATAACAAAGCAGTCTCAAATCTTTTTGAGGAATTACAGCTAAAATTCTACTTTGCATACAGTACATCCTCTGATAAATAAAGTACTTTGATTGCATTTCTGTGATGTTCCTGTAGGTGACCATGATGCAGCCAGACTGAAGCAGCACGTTGTGAAGGTGGATGCCATCATCTTGTCTTTGCGGTGCTGATTCTGAAGAGAACGCCTTCACATAGGACTCAAAGGTAAAATTATCTCTCATATGATTGGACTGTGTTATTGTAACCTCTATCAGCATCAAAGTAATTTGAGTAACAATTTATAATCCTTCTTAAAATGTAAGGAAGACTAGCAGAAGATTTTAACAGCCTCTATGGTTCTGCAAGAAGTTCATGTTTAAATTGTTCTTCTTTCTGTCTTCAAGGAAATCAGTGCTTAAAGGAAACAGCAGTCCAGACTCTGATTCCAGCTCCGGTGAGGTTCTGCACACAAATCTGATTATATGAGAATATTTAACATTAGTTTAATTTATCAGGCTGGCCCATGTGATGACAGTTTAAAATAATCTTCAATAGAAAGTGGCAGGAACACTTTTGTCTTAAAACATAAATTCATAAAGCTGATCATATTATTGGATTCATCATGTCTTATTATATATTTTGTTTTTCCTCTTAAATAGTTCTCCTGTCTTAAAAACAAACTTTAGAAGCTGAAGTTTAACAGAACCAGAGGACAGATCTGATTTCAGGTCTGAGGCATAAACATCACAGTAAAATTCATTATACTTTACATTTAACTCCATGATTGTTTTTCTTTATTACAGAAGACGCCCTCAGATTCAGATCCATCAGCAACCACTGACAACATGGAGGACTCGTCCCCTGAGCGTTTCCTGTCCTCTCTCGATGGAGTTCTTCTCTTCAGTTATTAATTCTTGAAATCAGCAGCACAACATGCCAGACTGTTTGACAAGTCTGTGATTGAATAAATGGAAATGGAATCTCATGTATATCTTGCTATGCTTATTGGCTTTAAATGTTTAATATTAAATAAGTTTGAAGGCCATTTATCTCAGACGAGACCGGCTGTGACAAGCTGAGCTCGTCTGTAAGCTTTGCTGTTGTCTTAGCTGTTGTTGGTCAAGAAGAACTTAATGTCAGTTCAAGGCCTTTTCAAATGTGAACTATGAACTTAACTGCTAAATTATTTTACTGTGACCAACACTTTGTAGTGCTCCAGTTAATCAGAGACAGTCAATTCAGATTTAAAAAAAGTTTATTTAAACATTTTATGAGAAAAAAAAACTTCAATAAACAACCCCTGGCTTCATTAACCATGTGAAAAATAAGTAAGGGAGACCATCAAGTTGAACTGCTGGGACATAGGAGAAAGTATAAAAAATAGACTCTGTCCACCTTCTCACTGTTCACTGTCACAAAGCACCAGACTCTGTCCACCTTCTTCAGTTGTGCAGACGTCGATCAGCTCCTCTGGGTGATGGCAGAGAGGACTCTTCATCTGGGAGAGCTGCTGGTGTAAGGTCATTTCTACCACAGTGGATGAGCAGGGCATCTGGCACAGGTGAAAAAAGGAGGAGGTTCCTTCAAACTAAGCGACCCCAGCCTGACCTCTGTAACAGGTGTGCAGACGAAGGTTGAAATTAGTCATTTTTAGTTTCTGTTGATTGTAAAATGGAAAAGAAAACATCACCTCTCTATTTAACATTTATCTGGTGTATGACTCGGTGTGATTTTTATTTTAGAAGACTGTATTGTTAACAATAGCTTGTTTTTACAATCCTCTTATGAAACTTCAATAAAAATCATATAACTTATATATATACTTATATATATATAACCTTTAACAGATGATTTTAACTTACACTTCACCTCTGTGGAAGATGTCAGACCAGTTGGATTGATAGTCTTCTTTGCCTAAATGAAGATACAAAAAACAATTGATTTACTGTTCACTTAAATATATTAGAAAAGCAGACATGAATCACATTACAGACTATCAGTTTCTAACAAAATACAACATATCTTACCACCTGTAGCCTACGGTCTGTGGTGCTAACCTAGCTTAAATATAGAACGATTTCGTTAAAAACAGAGGACCCAGCAGCCCACGTATTTTCAATAAAGATCAAAATAGCGGGATTTTTTAAAACACAGTGTGTTTAAATATTAAACTTTGAATACGGTGGTTGGTTGTACTTACACATTTCTTCATAAGACTCGTAGACCGGCAGAGTGCTTTCGGCGTAGCTGGGCTGCGTAAGTCATCAGGGCAGTACGCTAAATGGGTGGGGTGTGTTACCAGGGCTCCTGCCCCCGGACCCTACTGCGCAGACTCTGGCTCCAAATGACGTCAAAATCGCAAGATGGAAGCGCCCGTTAGGGGCGTATTTTGGCTTCAAGAACGTTGAACAGCTACAGTGCGCGCCCACTGGGACTGACTCACTGCAGGAGATAGACTCTAGTGGGCACTGGAGGAGCTGCAGCTTTTGTGAAATCTGCATTTTCTGATTATTTTAAGCCCAGGATGTTGCTGCTTGGTTTCAGCATTCTTCTTCACCATCTTTAAAAAAATGCTATAAATACATCATATAGCATTTAGCAGAAAAGCAACAAGAATAACTTTAATATGCAATGTTTAAAAGTTTAAATTTGACAAAAACTTAATCTTACATTAAATCAGTGGGAATCAGATGATGAGAAGAAATCAGCATCTATGTGGCATGATAACACATTTATATTCCCCACATCCCTTTTTAAAGCTGCATTGTCAGCACGCTGTTTACATATTCTTTACTACTGGATGTCGTCTTCACATCACTAACTTTCTTTTTCTTGTGCGCTCACTTCATGTCCCCATTGTCTTCAGCTCTCTTGTTCTTGTCACATCCAGTCACAGTTGAGGAA
The DNA here is from genome assembly GCF_963584025.1 of Labrus mixtus. Lineage (NCBI taxonomy): Eukaryota > Metazoa > Chordata > Actinopteri > Labriformes > Labridae > Labrus > Labrus mixtus. The sequence goes on along the minus strand of NC_083621.1, from coordinate 29,164,121 downwards.
AGATTTCCTCTCCTAATAATTAGGACAAGATGTTTCAATCTGAAGAGCTCCAGCTCCGATAATTAAGTCAGATTCACTGACAATTATAACATCAAACTACGCCGGCTCCATACCCGGCTGGAGAAGTGCTCATACAGAGTGATTGCTTTATTATAAGGAAACAAGTCATTAGAATGAGTTTCTGATACAAATAATCCACAGCTCTCAAGGCTGATTTAATAATAGTTTAATGTGCAGAGGGGCAAAGAAACAAACCCAAAAACAAATGATTCATACAGACAAATTGTTTTAAAGATCTACGACAGGAAAGAATCAGTTTGGGGAAATGCAAAGAGAGTTCCTGCAGGCTGGGGAAACTGAGAGCTGTGCAAATAAAACACAGCCACACAGTAAAGCAAAGCACCATATATATATATACAAAATAGTCAAAATAATAATACATAGAGCACTACTGATCTAATTACAGGTGTGACTATGCACTGCCTGGAGAGGGTGCTGTCCATGGTGCTGAACCTCCGCTGGTTGGCGTCCAAGTGGAAACCTCCATTTTTGAAAAATTAAGCTGATGTGGAAGTTCAAATTCCTGCAGTTTGACAAGTGTCCCCTTAAGGCTGGCTGCAGAAGCACAGGAAGTCACATACACACCCATTCTAAAAAAAAAAAAAAAGTCTGTTTTTACAGCAGAGATTAACATGTTTACAGCCTGGTTCAAAAAAACAAATAGGTGTGATTAGCTCATGTCTCGATCGACACACACTGTACGGGGGGTGAATGTTTTGATGACTCATCAGTTTTGATTTGATGAAGGATAAGAGTTATTCACAATAAGGCGTGTAGCTGACCTGATTGACAGGTGGGCGCGGTGTAACGGTTTGTCAGGAGGTTTAAAACCCGCCTCAGCTCCAGCTCTCAGCCTGTCGTTAGGTTGACTGAAAGTTAGACTGAGACAGCATTTCCAACATGGAGACCGCCATCGATGGGACTCCAGCGCCCCCGCAGGAACAAGACGGGTGACGTCACTCAGGCGTCGTCCATTAATAGTCTTGTGGTGTCTTTTTTGGTGTTTTAATTTAAATCTATACAATCATGACAAAACCTTTCTTGTTGGTTGTGAAGCCGTTTTTTTCTCAGTTGTTTAAAAGTAAACTCAGTGAAACAGGAAGAGAAGTGAGGGGGTTTGTTCTAATAAAGCAGCGAGCGTTCATGCTGCGGATGCCACCCGAGAGTAAACCTTTTAACCTGAAACCAAATAAAACACAAAGGTCCAAGGTTCTGTTAAAGGTCCAACCAAAAGAAGACATCACTTTCTCTTAAGGCTTTGAATTAAACTGATAGCCATCGCAATTGTAACTGACTGAACAAGAGGCTAAATAACTCCCCTGATGTGCAAACACACACACACACACACACACACACACACACACACACACACACACACACACACACACACACAGACTCTCACACACTGTTTGTTTGCTGTCTTTTCTCAGTCTAAACCAGCAGAGTGCATCTCTATTTACTGCAAACGGAGAATGGATAAATCAAGATAAAAAAAAAAAATATATACAGAATTTGTTTAGATCTCTTTTAGGTGTTACAGATTTTGTGCTTTTCTTTAGGACTTCATATCAATGAATCTTTATTTGTACAACGTCAACTCATAACAAGTGTTATCTCGAGACACTTTACAAAAGAGCAGGTAAAAGACCTTATTTATTGCTATATTACAAAGACCCGGCCTATCCATCATGAGCACTTTAGCAAAGCAGCAAAAGTTACAGTGGTAAGAAAAAACTGCCTTATTAAAAGGCAGAAATCTTCGGATCTTTAGAGCTTTGTAAGTGAGAAGAAGGATCTTGAATTCTATTCTAGACTGTATAGGGAGCCAGTGCAGAGAAGCCAACACAGGAGTAATGTGGTCCCTTTTCCTAGTTCTGGTCAGTACACGAGCTGCAGCATTCTGGACTAGTTGAGTCTTTAGAGATTTACCAGAGCACCCTGACAAAAGAGAGTTACAATAATCCAATCTGGAGGTAACAAATGCATTAACTAGTTTTTCTGCATCATTTTGCGACAGGATATTCCTGATCTTGGATATATTACGAAGGTGAAAATAGGCTGTTCTTGAAATTTGCCTGATGTGAGAGCTAAAGGACATATCTTGATCAAATAGAACTCCTAGATTCCTAACAGTGGTGCTAGATGCCAGGCTGATGTCACTAAGGACAGTCATATCACTAGAAAAAGTCTCTCTGAGGTTTTTAGGGCCTAGCACAATAACTTCAGTCTTGTCTGGGTTAAGCAGCAAAAACTTTCTGGTCATCCAGGTCCTAACGTCCTTAAGGCACGTTTCTAGCTGACATAACTGACTGGTGCCATTGGGCTTCATCGATACATAAAGCTGAGTATCATCTGCATAACAATGAAACTGTATGGAGTATTTCCTCATAATATTTCCCAGAGGAAGCATATATAATGTAAAAAGAATTGGTCCAAGCACTGAACCTTGTGTGACTCCATGGCAAACTTTAGTGTGCATAGAGGACTCATCATTAACATGTACAAACTGAGATCGGTCTGATAAGTAGGATTCAAACCAACTTAAAGCAGTCCCTGTAATTCCAAGTAAATGTTCTAGTCTGTATAATAGGATCTGATGGTCAATGGTGTCAAAAGCAGCACTAAGATCTAACAAGACGAGCACAGACAGAAGTCCCCTGTCTGAGGCTAGAAGTAGATCGTTTGTAACTCTAACTAGTGCAGTCTCAGTGCTATGGTGGACTCTAAATCCTGACTGAAACTCCTCAAATAAACTGTTGTCATGGAGAAAGTCACACAGCTGATTAGCTACCACTTTCTCCAGGATCTTTGAGATAAAAGGAAAGTTGGATATAGGCCTATAGTTAGAGTTCCTGAATCTAGAGTAGGTTTTTTGAGTAGAAGTTTGATTACCGCTACTTTAAATGCCTGTGGTACATAGCCTGCCAGTAAAGACAAATTGATCATATCTAATATAGAGTTGCTAACTAAGGGAAAGACTTCCTTAAACAGCTTGGTTGGGATTGTGATGGTTTCGACGCAGAAAAAATGGAATAGAGCTCTGAAAGGTCGATTGGAGAAAAACAGTCTAGACTAATATCTGGTCCTGGAACTGTCTCTGCCGTATCAGACGTATCTGCACCAGGTAAGGGCAGGAGGTTACTAATTTTGTCTCTGATGTCTAGAATTTTGTTGTTGAAAAAGCTAAGGAAATCATTACTGCTGAGGGCTAAAGGAATACAAGGCTCAATGGAGCCATGCCTCTCTGTCAGCCTGGCTACAGTGCTGAAAAGGTATCTAGGATTGCCTTTGTTTTCCTCGATTAGGGAGGAGTAGTAGGCAGCTCGAGAAAATCATCAAAAAAAATCATCTTGTGTGCCACCGTAACTCCAGGAAGGTTGCACCCGAAAATGGGGGATACAAATGAAATGATGAATTAATGAAGTTATTTGTTCTTTTAAAATGAGGCGTTTTTCTTCTAATCACCGTAATGACATGGAAAAGTAACCAATCAGTGGTGGTCTTGACCGGTCCTAATTTAAAATCCGGAGACCAGTCAGTCCGATACCGAGACATGACCGAGTAAAAATACTTAAAATTCCGATACGAGACCTTCAAAAAGTGGTCTTGAGAAGTGCAACAACACTAGAGTAATGTTCCCGGGTGTCCGCCTGATGAAAAAAAATGAAAACTAAAAAATTGGACACTCAGAGGGCGGTCACTGTCGTTGCAAACTCCTGGGGCCCTCTACTGGCCAAGATACTGTGCCTGTTGACAAGCAGCGCCTCGGAAAGAAAGTTTCTGAAAATTCCTGTATGCTGCAGCAGGTAAACCTAATAAAATGACACTTTTTATACAGGAAATGATCATTCTCTGCAGACTCTTCTTATTTTATTATCATTGTGAGGACATTACAAGAACATATAGACATAGACACACACACACACACACACACACACACACACACACACACACACACACACACACACACACAAAGCTGTCAGGTATAACATCAGAGCTCCAGGCAGAGAAATGTGGCATGTGTGCAGGAGCAGAAAAAAAGCAAATAAAGCAAATAGTGTTATCAGTAATTTAACAGCAGGCTGATATGGCCTATTGATCTGTCCACTGGAATCTTTTATCTCCACAACACAATGTATCCACTCTGCTGTTTATGACCGCCACAACCCCCCCTAACAACCCCACACACAGTAAAACACCAGTGTCTCCAAACATACACCACACACACTCAATGACCACGATATAAAAAACACAACGTAAGAAGGCCAAGGTTGTTTCAGGCCCTGAGCTGTTTCTGTGTGTTTTTTTTTTCCAGTTTACAGAAGACATGTAAAATAAAATCAAAGCTTTGTGTTGATTTTTTATGTTGATGTCAGTAATTCAAAGAAGAATTTTTACATTTTACTGCTCAGATCCGTTTTTCTTGCTGAAGCTGCAAAGGCACGAGCGACGTCCACTTTGCTGTTGTTTGGTCTTTAACCTCTGCTGTGTGGGTTTAAGTTTGGGACTTTTCGTTCTTATCAAAGTCGCAGCAGAACGTAATACCTGCGACGGTATTGATACTGGTTTAGTTCACACTACCGTTCTTTCTCCCAGGACTGCTGATGTCAGTGTAACCTCGCCTTCCGCAGCGTCATGTCAATACACCTGAATCTGCTGTTTTTTTCAGCTCAAGTCATGAGTACCACATGGTGAATGGACTTGAGCTTGTATAGTACTTTCTAGTCCTCTGTCTTTCCACAAGTGAAAGTATTTCTAGTATATGCCTAGTATTATTTTATCTCTATTGTAATTTCTTGCTTTATTTAATTAAAGTAAATATGTTGGGTTTTTTTTAAACTTTTTTTTTACTAATTATACTACTGTTTTTGAGCTGTTGTAACAAAGAAATTTCCCCCAATAGGGGATCAATAAAGTTTATCTTTATCTTTATCTTTACTCAAAGCACTTTTACACTGCAGGTCACACCTGCACATTCACACACTGATGGTAGAGACTGCTGTATAGTGAGCCGCCATGCTTTTAAATGTCGTATCGTATCGGGCGTTATTGAATCTGGACAGATACGTTCCCACAAATCGTAGTGGCGCTACAGTAACAGGTAATTTAACATTGACTTGTAAATAGTAAGTCACACAGAGGCTTCACTCTGGAATACTTCATCGGTGTGAACCTGATATAGAAAAATGATTTATTCACATGAACAGGTCTTAAGTTTGCTGAAATAACAACATCATGATGCAGATTTGAACACAATCAAGAAGTCAAGCTTTGTCAGGTCTGTCCTCAAGAGGAGAAGAAAACAACTTTTAAAATGTTTGTTTGTTATATGGAGGTCAGATCATTCAGGAAGTCAGGAAATCTAAACGCTGATTGGCTCACAGCAGAGGGTCAACAAGACTTGTCACTTAAGTGTAACTGCTGGATCTAGAACAGATTCATTAACATGCAGATATCTGTTTAAAAGAGATGAATAGATCTGTGCCAGATAGCTGATGGGAGCTGGGGCATCATTACAATGGATTTGGTTCCATCTGCTTTTCCTCTCCAAACAGACTGTTTCTCCTGTATACGACACGGCGTAATGATGCGTTATTGGCCAACACTACTCGGACGACACATGGGAACCAGAACACCTCTCACATCAAAGTGTGTTTCTACATCTACAGATTCTACTTGTTAAATGGTAAATGGACTTGAGCTTACAAAGTGCTTTTTTAGTCTTCAGACTGCTCAAAGCACTTTTACACTGCATGTCACACCACATTCACACACTGATGGCAGAGGCCACTGTAGTGAGACCATAAGAAGTAACTAATCCATTCATACACTGCTGACAAAGCAGCGGGAGCTACTCGGGGTTAAATGTCTTGCCAAAGAACACATCGGACATGTTGCTGCTAACCCTAACCGAGCCACAGCCGGCCCCAATAAAGTTGGATCTGAACAGAAGCGGATAAACACTACACAACCAAGACAAACGTTTTTAGGAAGGGCATTCACCACACACACACACACACACACACACACACACACACACACACACTCCCCTCTTCAGTCTTTTGTCTAGCTGCTCTCCTCGTCCGTTCTATCCATCATAGAATTAAACGACAAGCGTCGTAGTGAAAATGCCCAATAAATCCATGTTCATCAAGCACTCCGCAGCAATTACATCTCCTTTATGGCAGCCCTGGTTGCCAGCGGGAGCCACAAACCTTTTGTTAATTAAGATCATCCCATTAAAGACACTAATTAACAATTAGCATAAACATAATTAGTGAGTGCTGACATTTGGCGTGCTCCATTGTTGAAATAATTTCTAGAAATTGCCCTCGGAGAGGTTTTTGTCACAGGGGGATAATGGCAGCAGTTTGTCACACAGACACACACACACGCACGCACACACACACACACACACACACGCACACACACACACACACACACACACACACACACACACACACACACACACACACTGGTAAGTATAACTGTCATGTGTGTATGAGGGATGTAGAGAGTTTTGTGTGAAACAGTTTGACACAAAACCACAAAAAAATTCTGTTTAAAAGAAAAGAGATGATTTTGTTTAAAGGACCAATCGGTGAGACAAGTAGTATGTTGAATGATAAAGTGAGCTTACTGTATGATCAGACATTAAGGAAACATGTTATGTTGAAGTGCTGGCTTCTCTGACAACAATACAGCAGCCAGTATGTCCTCCTTCTAACTTTAGATTCTGCTCCTGAATGATCTGGATTTGTTTGGACCAGAGAAGGTAGGCGCTTTTAAGACACCCCCACATGGCCGTTTTGGACGCCCCTCAGTTTGTCAGATATGAGAGCAGTTATCAGGTCAAACCAACAGGTGTTGCAGCGATGGAAGCGGGCAAGAGAAGTGGTTCAGATAGAAGTGATTGTACCCGACCTAAAAAGCCTCTGCATGTTTCTAATAAGCTCCACGAGCAGAAACGTGCTCGGGGGGAGACAGCTCTCCAATGTTTAGAATTTGGACTGCAGTACCCATTTCAACCACTAGGTGTTAGAGTTACAAAATGTGACCCATAAATACAAACCTTAAAGGTCTGTTCAATAATTAACCGTATTTATCCAACATGCAGTGAAAATAGTTCTCACTTACAAGTTGACCTTAAAATTACAACACGAGTTCAGTGAAAAACGATGACTATGTTCTGATTCAGATATAACACCTGGTTTTTCCTCAATAAGTCGGGAAGTTTTCAGAAGCTGTTAAACAAATCAAAAGCATATTAATCATACTGAGTGTTTGATTTCCAAAGTTTATCTCGCAAATACTCTCCTCAACGGACTTGGTGTTAACTTTGGAAGATGTGCACTTTAGGAGTGTTAATATTTATTTTCAAACAGAAGCCGCCGGTGTTTGTCTCCTGCCTGTCCAAATGAAAGCAGACCAACACGTCTGCGGGTGAAAGCCAACACAAGGCTCACCAACGTTTTAGAATGAGGTTTATCCACATGCTGACAAAGTGATTCATTTAGATCTTCATGATTTAGAAAATCAAAAAGAGAATTGGTGGTATCTTTGGTGTGGTCTCACGTTACGACGGTCGTTGCTATCCATCATTTCAATTGCTGACCTGGCGCATTGCATTGTGTGAAACAGTACAACATCCTGGTATTTTTGCGGGTATATTGTGGATCTCTCATTTGCAAATCAGTGCGTACTACTAGTACAGTTGGCAGTTTTGAAAACAGCCATCAATAATATTTTGTTGTCTTTGCTGCTACGTCTTCTTCCACCATATTGGCCGGTCATCCAGTCTTTAATTGGCTCTGTCATTGGCTGGTGGAAACACAACAGCTCCCCTCAGAGGCGCTGTTTGTCAACAGGCATGGCAGGTAACTGCTTGGGGCGGGGCCCCAGACTAGTAAACTGGGTTGGAGGGCCCCACCTGACGCCCCTCCCAGAAACGTCCTAAGTCAACCAAAACATGAAAATCCAGTCAGAGGAGAGTCTGTGCAGACTGCATGGAGGCCCAAAAGTGATGACAGAGTAGCATTACTTTAGTATTTTTAGGAGAAAGCTACTGACTCTTAAAAGACACAAAAAACACCAGAGCTATAAAACCTCCTGGAACATATTTCACTTTATTTCATTTGGTGACGCAAAATGGCCCCAAAGAGAGTAAACCTCAGCTGCTATGGGGAGAGACTTCAGATAGAAAACCCGCCGAGTGATACTGACATCTCATCCCACACACACACACACACACACACACACACACACACACACACACACACACACACACACACACACACACACACACACTGACCGGCCTCCTATCATCTCCTCTACTCTCCAATGGGCAGCAGTCTTTAGAAAATTAACTTTGAGAAGTCTGGGAGAGACATACAATTCATCACATACAACTCTGTCAACCACAACACTATTAGAGGGAGTGTGTGTGTGTGTGTGCATGTGTGAGAGAGAGATACAGGCACTTACTGTAGGTCTGACTGAGGTGTGTGTGTGTGTGTGTGTGTGTGTGTGTGTGTGTGTGTGTGTGTGTGTGTGTTCCACAGGCTTTGATAGATGTGTCTATTTGCTGGTGTGTTCCGGGCAGACTGGCGTTGTGTGATGGATGTAAAGAAAGCAGCTGCTAATATGTGGGATGGGACTAAACACTGCTACACTGCTATCACCTACACCCATCCCACTATTAACACATCAGCTACACACACACGGTGCAAGAGGCCAACACACACCGCAAGGCAATATGATTATCCCAGTTTTACCCTAAAGGTCTTCACTGTTACCTTTATAGACATAAATCAAACTATTATCCTGTATTCATTATCTGGACTTTGTACCTTGATCATGGAGAAGTTTTGACTATTCTCCCCAAAAGAAAAGTCCTTCTATGCACATGATCACACTGGTTGATCATACTCTGAAGTCTGAGTGGGCGCTCAGTGGGGGAATCTGATTCTGTCCAGCTCTCTGGTTGTAAGAATATTATTGTTGATGTTATTTGTCGCTCATTTGACAATTCCATTAGAGGTTTAAAAACAAGTTTGTCCATTTTTTTACCTGATTAATACTGAGGATTAACTGTGCTACATTTGACTCTCGATCATATTGAAATAAAGGTTGGACCTTTGGAAAGTTCTTGTAGTTTGGGTTGGCCACTTCAAACAAGGGAGGTTGGATTGTGTAGTGTGGGCATTTGTGGTTTTGTGTAAGTGAGTATCTATCTTACACTATCTGTGTGTGTGTGTGTGTGTGTGTGTGTGTGTGTGTGTGTGTGTGTGTGTGTGTGTGTGCGTGCGTGCGTGCGTGTGTGTGTGTGTGTGTGTGTGTGTGTGTGTGTATGTAGATAGCACAATTGTACATCATAACACATTTATATGATGCCCCTTTGTGATAGCAAGCAATCTTTACAAATGTATCAACACAAACTCAAAGGGATTGAGCTGGAACTGTTATTCAAAGATGATAACTTAAATACGTCGTACATAAACAAAACCAGATTAAGTTAACATGAAAAACAAACTTACTCTTCTCTTTATTTACGCACAAACTAAGAACTAGAATGTCCAGACTGCTCCTCCTGTGCTCTACTGCAGAGAGTCTTTTTAAAGTCTGAGCTCGTTAACTCTGAGCAGGCTTTCTCAAGGTATATTTATTTGATCAACATTACGTCAAAACAGGCACCGAATGAAAACAAATCAACCTCAGAAAGACAAAGCAACATGTTGCACATGTTTCTCTCTATTAACGTGCAGTTTTATCGTTTTTCCTGTGATCGGCGACAGAAGTCCAGTCTGTAGAGACTCAGGTTGTGAACTGAAGGGTCGCCGGCTCAAGTCCCAATATGGACCAAAAATATTGAAGGTTGCTGGAGAAGTGCCAGGTCACTTCTCAAATACTGCTGAGGTTCCCTTGAGAAAGGCACTGTGACCCGACAACATCCTCATGAGCTTTTGCAGGTTTTCTGTCAAGAGGCATCCCGACTGTTGAAATTTACGTCTCCATATCTAGGAGGCTCCGACTCAAACAGGAGCAGCTAAATAAGCATATTGAAACATCACACTTGAGGATGTTGTCCCCCGGTGGTGGAATGAACTTCCAAACTCCATTCGATCTTCAGAGTCCCTCTGCACCTTTAAGAAAAAGCTAAAGACCCAGCTCTTTCATGAATACCTACTAACTTAATGATGATGGTCTCCATATTATTGATGATGATGATGGTAATGATGATGGTTTTTGTTTGATAACGACGACTTATAAGATGGTTTCTATACTGATTAGAGCTCTCAAGAACTGCCCTCAATGTTGTGCTTTGCCTCTGGTCACTTCCTGTCAGCACCTGTGTGTCCAATCAGACTCAAAGCTGTTCGTTTGCTCTTACTGACATTGTTCCCTTTTTTCTAGATCCTTGCTTGTGTTGTACTTACTCTCTGATGTACATCGCTTTGGATAAAAGCGTCTGCTAAGTGAATTGTAGAATTGTAGAATTGTAGAATCATTTGGACAAATAATAATACCGAAAACAGTACCAATATGGAACGGCCTAAAATAGTTTAGTGTGTAGCCAGCATAAGTTCAACTATCGACACAGAAACACACCTTACATCCAGGAGGTGAAGAAGATCTTTGTTTGGCCAAAACACTTTTCCAGTACCAGGGTACCCTTCAGTCTGGAGACCCTGTCAAGTTGTTTCTCCTTCATTTGATGATCTCTGTAAAAATAGTGAACCGTCTCTATGTGGGGTGTGTTGTGCTTTGTGTTTAGTTCTGTTGCCTTCAGTGTCTAAACAAAAGGTTTTTGTGATTTATCTCGAAGCACATCTCCAGGTCAATAAGGTCCCCGTGACCTTCTACCCTGTCTCCTGCCCTCCTCCCCCCCCTCGACCCGCCGAGCTAACAGAGACTTCACGGTCAACGTCAGGATTCATCAACAGCGACACATATAGTACAAGTTTTAAATGAAGTTAGTAGTGGTTTAATGTTTCAGTGCAGGATGTGTTTGTGTTTTTAGTTTAAACAGTGAAATTTGAAAACGTGAATTCTGTCCGAGCGTGGCGGCGCTTCGTCGTAGCCGGACCTTCAGTGTCAGTCTGAGGAGACTATTGATTTTAATTAGTGTCTGCCCACAGGGAGCTGGCTGATGATTGGAGAAGAGTAGGATGTCCTCAAAACTATGATAAAAATCACACTCACACACAGGAAGACAGAGAGCTAATTATGAGGTTTAATCATTGTTGGAATGGCTGTAGGTCCCGTCCAAGGTGCTTAGAGGTGGAAGGAAACAAAGAGAGACGAGGAGGAGACACGCCAACTGTAAAATAAAAACTCTTCAGAAGAACAAACGTGACCACAATCATCTGATTTTAGCCCAAAAACACAGTATATTTTAAAAAAAATATATACCTTCAATAGTTTAAACTAAACTTGAGCTATACGTGTTTCCTGTTAATAAATTCCTGCAGATTACACAGAACTGACCAATATTTCACATGTGCTGCAAACCGGGCTGTAGGATGTTGGTAAAAATGGACTCTATGGTCATTTCTCTTTCTGACATAAATATACAAGTACAGGATTTCTCCTCTCCATCTTCTGAGTCCAGTAGATTCTCCAATCCCAGACCAAGTCGGAGTCACCAGTCCTGACAATCAGGGCTGGAGTTGGACTTTAGTCTGAGTCCTGGACTCAAGTCCTACGACACTGTTAACAACTTTTTTAAATTGTATAATCTATTGTTACACATCTGTTTGGACATCATGCTGTATGTGATGGTATTTACACTTCTCTCCCAAACTGTATAGAATGCTGACAGCTTTTATTCACTCTTATTTTATTTTTATTCCTGCTTATTCAAGTACTACAAAAATGACATGTTTTTTTTTTACAAAATAAATATTGTATACCAACCTTTGTTGTTAATGTGGTTCCTCTTCTTTTTTCTTTTTTTTTTAGTAAAAGTTAAAAAAGTGAAAGGTTGCTGGGAGTGGAAGATGCTAATTTGTGACCCACCTCACCTGATAACTTCCTTAAACATCTCTTTTTCTGCAGCTTTAAACATGAAGTAAGCAGACATATGATAAGATGGTTACATGCATGCTCTGGCTGGGTTTAGAGTTTGGTTTGGATATAGTTTCATGGTGTTATTCTGCAGGGTGAAATCAATCATCTGTTGTGGACTCTTCTGGAGTGGTTGTGTGTGTCTGAGTGTGTGTGCAAACATGCGGGCACGTGTCTAAAAATAATAATATTTGTACCGAGGCCCAGCACAGGTATGTTACACTGCAGTGTTGTTGCTACTGGAATTAGTATTATGTACTTTATAGAGAATTTATCAAGCCAAAAGAGGCATAAAAAAGTAACATCCATCTTCCTTCTTTTATTTCTTTTAAATTGTCTTCAGTTTCACTGTGCTCAGAAAAAACTCCATCCATCTCCTTCTCTTTCCTCCATCCAGGGTGAAACTGTGGGGATTTATTTTGCCGTTATATTTGCGCCGTTAACCAGCAGGAAGTGTGACCGGTCATAGTATATGTGTGTAATATCCTCGTCCAATCAGAGCAGAGGATGGAGCGCATCGCTGTCGCTACACAATTACTGTCAAATGTCAATTTCATGGAGGCAATATTGAGGAGATTAACACTCGCACACACAATCTGACACCGAAACAAGCAGACAGGCAAAATAACAGAAAGACACACACACACACACACACACACACACTGAGACAAAGATGGAGCGAATGTTAATGTATGGCCTGAGGAAGGGTGAGAGTGAAGGTGACTGAATGCTGTCCAGCTAATGGAAAGCTAGCCAACCTTAGCCCTATCACTGAAAATCACCTGCAGACCCACAAATAGCCGCTAAACACACCTCATCACACACACATACACACACACACACACACACATGCACACACCTACACAAACTGTAATTCACGTCTCATATGACCTGCCCGGTGTGGATTCACCCTCGCTGACGGTAATACCAGGCTTCAGCTCTTAGACCCCAGTGCCCTGGGATAAACTCTGTGGGCAGACTTATCATCAGGACTCTTAACTCAGGAGGATCAGAACGAGCCGATACACAAAACATTTGTTGTCATTCAATATTTATTTTATTTGTCAAAACACGTTTTTAATGAAACCTAAACTGAGTGCTTTTAGATATATTGGACAAATATGTACAAAGAAAAGGAAGATAATCCCTCACATTTAATCAACGTAGCACTCCAGCTGCGTCTGAAGTCACACTTCCTTACTATGTAGGGCCCCTATGTAGGGCACTCAACTTTTTATAGTAGTGAGCATTATCATTCTCTATAGCTGACTATCTGTATCCCTCAATGCATTGTGAAAATTAGTGGACAACCGACAAGCGGCAACCTTCAGTCTTGAGAAATGAAGCTTATGTGGAAATGCAAATCCTGTTTGTCAGGTTTCTGATTGAGGCTGACTGCAGGAACACAGGAAGTCACATACACATGACGGGCAAAAAAAACATTTTTACATCATAAATAAACATGTTTACAGTTTGGTACAAAAAACAAAATAAGTCTGATTAGTTGTTGTCATCACTGGGACACACTTTACAGTATTCAAAAATACTACCAGGTTTCCAATGATACAAAGCTTAATGCAAATGGGGGAAGTATCTTTTTAAGTTGCTCCCACTGCTTCGTCTGCAGTGTGTGAATTTTGTTTATTTTTATACACTTTATTAATCCCGAGGGGAAATTCTGGTTTACTCTCTGTTATTTTAGAGACATGCTTCTCACACACATAGGTCTGAATCACACGCATGCACAAACAGGAAGTGTGGACATACATCAGTGGAGAGATGTCAGAGTGGGGCTGCTACAAGCTGCTATGAAGAGAGCGCACCAGAGCTGTTGGGGGTTCGGTGTCTTGCTAAATGGCACCTTGGCAGCACTCAGAAAGTGTCCTGGAACCTCTCCATCTACCAGATCAACTTCCATATTCTGGCCCTAGCCTCAACCATCACAGTCTTCTTGCTCTAAGCCTCAGTCATTGTATCAAACAGTACAGAGACAGAAACGGTTAACTGGCTGCTTCTTTTTATAACTGAAGGCTGCCGTGTGAACTACAGCACCGTAAAGCTCTTCTTGTGAGATGACCTTGGCCTGCTGCCAAAGTTACATACTGTAGTGTACAAACAACCAGCTCACTCTGTGGACACAGGGGAGACACCATTCTCTCTGTTGAAAGTTATTGTACTATTAGATCCACTGAAATGATCAAAAGGTGGAATTTGCTGCTTTAACTGGATTATCCACAAAAAAGGAAACAATATTCAACCCAGTGTCGGCTGGTTGGCTCAGAAAAAGCTCACGGATAATTCCTTTACTTCAACAGCAGTCATCATTCTGAGAGAGACACACACACACACACACGCACACACACACACACACACACACACACACACACACACACACCATTGCATGGACAGCCTCACACGCAATCACTCTTTCACATGGTCTACCAGGCTTGACTCGGGGCTTCAAAGCTTTGTTCTGAATGATTGACCGGCCACATACTGCCTGACAGTGTGTGTGTGTGTGTGTGTGTGTGTGTGTGTGTGTGTGTGTGTGTGTGTGTGTGTGTGTGTGTGTGTGTGTGTGTTCTGGAGCTGTCAGTCCACCTGACAAACACACATTCAGAGTACCTGATTGATCCTCCAGTCCATTATGGGAGCTTTTCTTTCTGAATAAAGTGGTCAGAACATCGACTGTGTGGTTAAAGAGGTGTGAGACAGGTGATGCTCAGGTGGGCTGCTGGAGGCTCCTCAACACAGCTGCAGACTGCAAACACACACTCTTCAAATAGATAAAATATTAATATAAACTGGTGATGTAACAGACGCCAACAAGGAATGACAAGAAAATGCAGAAAGATGTTCCTGCCTGATGTTTTCAAGTGGAAAATATCCCTGTTGAGTCTCAGATTCTGCTCCATACTAACTAAAAAAACAAGACACAGCTTTATAATTACAAATGAAAGAAAATATTTGCAGCTTCTGTAAAGAACTTTTGTCGCCCTCTGTGGAGAAAGGGCACAATAATTGACACAAAACAAATAAAGAAGCCCATGTGGAAGTACAAAACACTAAAGACCCCTTAACACCCGTTAAAATGTTGATATTTACAGCAGAAATAAAACATGTTTACAGCCTACAAGAGACGGCTTTGGTCTGAAGGCTCATGTCTTTATTGTTAAAATCTGTGTGGGTTTTTATTTTTTCTTTAAAACTCATCTGTTGCGATTATATTAAGACATTTAAATAATTAGAGATGGTGGCACCGCCCAGTTATCCTGCACCCACTGTGCGTACATTTATATGAATTTACATTAAATCTTGTGACTACAGCATGATTTTTTCTTTATTTCCTTGCAGAGTTGTGATCTTTGGCTGCGTCCATCACCGACGTCTTGACGCAAATACACTTGAAAAGTTGTGGTTGGTGTAACGTAACCATAGTAACAATTAATGTCAGAGTTTTGTATCAATATTAAAATAATATATGAATGATATTTCTGGAGCTGAACTGTGGAGTTAGCTGTGTTGAATTAAGTTTTATGTTTTGGGAAGAATGAAAATATTAGAAATAGATCAGCAAACGCAAACAACTGTGTAATTCTTCAGGCTTTTGGAATAAAAAGCAGCTGAGTCGAGGGAAACACTGACACAGAGTCAGCACCGCTAGCATTTGTGATATGACAGAAGGCAGCAGCCAGCTAGTCTGGGAGCATTCTAAGAACTCAGCTGTCCCCGTTAGTGACTCTTTTCTTATATTTTCCCCACACAGCAGCAAACATCCTCAGTATGAGCTACCTTGTCCTCTCTAGGCCGGGGATGGAACCCCTGACCTTCAGGTTGAGAGACGACGACTCAGAATAAAGGTCCTTTGGTGCTGGAATGGTTCTTGTGCGTACTTCTTTGAAATTCAATCTGGCCGGCGCCAATAATGAGTGGTGTGGTCAAGTTGACTGACAGGTGGGCTTGTTGTAGCTGTTTGCCAGGAGGTTTACGTCCTGCCTCTGCACCACATCTTTCTTTGTTTTTAGGCTGAAAGTTATCGGTTGAGACAGCATTTTTAATATGGCGAGCGCCATCGTTGGGCTTCAGCAGTGCACCATTTGGGCTCAATATAAAATGGAAGGAGGAATGAAGGCAGAGCTTCTACACAGTAATGTGCAGCATGTTTTATTATCACATTTAAACAATACATAAAGGACATTTTATTCATTTAGACCCTGAAACCTGCAAAGAATCGGGCAGAGGTTTGAAAATACAGGAATTCGTTGCAACGTCTTTGTTAAAAAAATGTCTTCGTCTGCTTAAATTTTGTTTTGTTGCAAGTGAAATCTGACATAATAAAAAACAATAAACAATAAAAAAACATTTAAATCAAATAGAATATAAAATGAGCCGAGCCATATTGGGCCTCTGTCCGGTGTTTCCATGTAAAGGTTGTTTGTGTGTCAGTGGGCAGCAGAGGCTGCACTTAAATCTGCTCCACATCTTGTCGTCCGAGCACACTCTTAAATCTACAACACTCTGTTCAGCACCGCTTTACTAACCTCAGACAGCCACCTCTGTGGCACCGCTATCACTCACTGAGTGTGTGTGTGTGTGTGTGTGTGTGTGTGTGTGTGTGTGTGTGTGTGTGTGTGTGACCAGACCATACTCCAGATAACCTGATGTTATTGATGCTCAGGACCACAGAGCCACTGCTATCTACATGTGCTGCATAACACAGGGAAACACACACACACACACACACACACACACACACACACACACACATGTTTACATTTGCAGCCCACTCAGGTCTGAGAAATTTTGTGGACAGCCTCCTTTCCTCTCCTCTCCTTGTTTCCTCTCCTCTGCTCCATCCTTTACATCTGTTATCCTTCCTTCCTTCCTTCCTCCTCGTGTGTTTGTTTCATTCATCCTTTCCTTTTCTTCTCTCCTTTTCTCTTGCCTCCTCTAATCTCTCTCCTTCCTCCCTTCCCTCGTCCCTCTTTCTTTTCTCCACCTTCCCTTTCATCCCTCTCTTCACAATCTACTTTTCCTCGCCCCTCTTTCCTCCTCTCCTCACCCACTCTGCCTCTCCTCCCCTCTCTCCTCTTCCTCCTCTTCTCTGCCTCTCCTGCCCATTTATCTAAATCTGTGCTCTCCTTAACCACTTCTTATCAGAAGTGGCGGTCGCTCTCCATCCTAAACGCACCGCTCCAGATTTTAATTTTCTTTAGATTAATGTCCTCCTCTCCTCTCTTAATGCCTTCAGCCTTCAGCTATCTGGCTCCCCGATGTCTATCAGTGTGCACGCACGCACACACACACATACACACACACACACTCACTAACACACACACACACACACACACACACGCACGCACGCACGCACGCACGCACGCACACACACACACACACACACACACACACACACACACACACACACACACACACACACACACACACACACACACACACACAAACTGCTACAATCATCTGAGCAGGAAAATGGAATGGAACAATTTTCTTAAATTCCCTGTAAATTAGAAAGTGTGGGAATGCTCTGCTAAAGCGAAATCTTTTCATTACCTCAGAGCCGACTGAACACGACAAAGTGAAGCCGAGTGGAGCAGAGGAAACAACACTGACCAGATCAAATAAGACCAGAGCAAGACTCCAACATTAGGCTGAAGACGGGCTGGAGTCTGAGGCAGGCAGCTCTGGAAAAAAGTATGAATCCCATTTTTAAACTGATGTGTTCATATTATTTATAATCAACAGAAGATCCCTCACAGGAGGAGGAAGATAGTTTTTTGTTTGGATGATTGAAACATTCAAAGGATTTGAGTCTGACAGCAGTGGAGGGAGTGTATATGGTACCATCAGAGCTTTGATTGGGCCATAGATAATTACCAGGGATGTGATTGGTGGAGGCGTAGTTCTCATTGCAGTTGTCCTGGGTTCAAATCCCACTTTATCACTTTGCTGCAAGTCGTCCCACTTAGAACAGATCTATTAATAGTTCTGGTTTCTTGGCCCTCCACCTCTCCCTCTCTCGCTCGTCTCTCCCTCTCACACTGTAAACCCATTTCACTGCAACACCGGGTGCGCGGGTAGTGGACCAGGTGGGAAGCGCCACTTTATAACAGCTTTTCTCCCTCATTTTGTCAAATAAATACATTTTAAGAAAATGGGTGATTCTATATTGTTCAGTAAATACAATTACAAAATCATTTCAAACTGATTTTAGGAGGGTCCACAGCTCTCAACCATCCCTGGTATGGTAATGTGAAGGTAGGCTAAATGAATGTATTGGAATCAGTCATTTCATCCAGACACAGGGTGCTGTCCATGGTGCTGAACTCTTCAGTGTGGAAAATGTTAAATTCTAAATAGTCACACAAATAGTTACTGAGTAACCCCAGTAATCCTTTTCTGCCTATGCCACTGTCCCACACTCTTTCCTATATCACATTTCCAGTCCCTCTTCGGCTGTTCTATCCAATAAAGGCAAAATGACCCAAAAAGTAACATGGCGACGGCCATCGTTGGGGTGCACTCTATCGTTTCTGGATCTGGTGCAGACCCTTAAAATGTTCACAACCTGGATTCTGTGTTTGTGATTGGTCTTTGGCTAGCTGCCAGCTATAACGTATAATGCCTATGAAATGTTGCTCATCCATTGTACACCCGAACCTTACCTCGATAAAATGTTTTTGTTTTGATTTCAAACATTATTTAAAGGAACGATATGTAGACACTTAGATATCTACATTTATTAAGAAAGAACTGAACTTGTGTTACATATAAAGACTTTCGTTGAGTACTCAAGTTGTAACGCCTGTGTCTTTAGCGGCAGCCGCCATTGCAGAGCCACCATGACAGACACGGCATATTTGTTGTTGCCGTGGAAACACTGGATGTAACGTCAAAGACCACTGCATAAGGAAGCGTGAGCGGCTTCTGAAAGCTGTACTGATGCTGTTTGTGCTGCTGTGATAAAAACATCATGTAAATTATTCTCGGATACATCTGTAAACATATTCTCTTCCTCAGGTCGGTTTTGCCCGGTCGTCATGACTGCGGTCAACTCAGAGTTTGTTTTCATCGAGGGGTGGGGAGCAGTGGCAGAGATAATCACTCCCATGATTCCCCACCAGCCTCAATGTCATCTTTTGTTTTTTGATTGAGAGCCCCCTGGTGGTGGAATCTACATACTGTTAGTTTAAACTAAAGTAATTATATTTAAAAGTCTAAATCATGATAAAATGTGCCGTCTCAATCAGCCAACCATTACAGAAAATAAATGTTTTCAGTCTCCATGGAAATTGAGGAAGTGTCTTTCCTTCTGAAATAGAAAAGGTGACATATTCAGTGTTACAGAATGTATCATGTGTTGAGACTTTTTATTTATTTATGGTGAATAAGCTAATAAAAAACACCCCGAGTTCACCCTTCTAGTCTTTCATTATCACCCTGATACATTTCATCTGATTTGAAAGATCTACTGAATAAAAATGTCTGTATTGATATTGTAATGATAATAGCATTTGAAGCGCTCTTAAGTTGGATTATCACTTTGGTATCGATGTAACGGCATAATTACATGTAGGAATAATTATTTTTTAAGAGGTCTGCTCGGAGCGAGTGTAGCTGCAATACATTCTAATTAAGCTGCAGCTCGACCAAAAGCAGCAATAAAATTAGCTGGCAATCACTATTAGCAGAGTCAATTACTACACATTAGTAAGCCAAGGACACACACACACACACACACACACACACACACACACACACACACACACACACACACATACACACACACACACACACACACACACACACACACACAGCTGCTATTAAATAGTGGGCAAGCGTGAGCAGACTCTCTGTGCTCCTCTCACATACACACACACACACACACACACACACACACACACACACACACACACACACACACACACACACACACACACACACTGATATCGCAGGCCTCTATAATTATTTTAATAGGATTTTCTCTGTGTTCAGTCTGAGCTTGTTGCTTTAATAACACCATTACAACCTGAATATAACCTCAATATATTACTGCCTGATATCGCTGAGCAGCCCTCCGCCGCGCTCCCTGTGTGTGCGTGTGTGTGCATGTTGGGGTTAATAAGCTGCTGTGTGTTTTAGAAGAGGCACTTGGCCCCGCTGCTCCCTCTCTTTGTCTCTGAGCATTGTGCGGCCGCCGAGAGAGAGCGCTGACAGCGGCAGAACAGCCTCTGGAGAATCAAACAGCGGTCATTGTTTTCTATTAACTAACTCTCCTCCCTGTGTTCTCTCACCTCATCTCCTCATTTTACATTGAAATGAAATTGGCCAGGGAAATGTGAATAAATGTATGTCCAAGCATCGCACAGGAACACACTCCTCCTTTTATCTCTGCTACATATTAAAGCGGCTTCCTGCAGAGCGCTCTTTTCTCCAGAATAATGTTTAATTCCCTTAAACATGAGAATTAATTAGCACAGATCTGCATCTGAATGGGAGCGTGTGCACGCTGCGGCCCGTCTCTGCGGCCTCTCTGCTCCCTGTCACATCACAGGCCTGTAACACACACTCCTGTGGTGCTGTTGAACTGAATCAGCACATCAGCAGGCTTCAGTTCAGAGCAGAAAACACTGAGAAGAAGCAGGGGCACAGTGAGAAGAGTTCTTTAATGTTAGCTATTAGAGAAGCAGCACTCTGTTTAATCTTCATCACTGTCTGTATCAGCTCTGAGGCTCTGATTTGCTTGGCCTCGGTACGATAGGAGTTAAAGGGTATTAAACTCCATGACTTTGTTTTTTTCCTTGTAAATAAAACTGTGTTTTGCACAGGATGTATTTGAAAAGATGTACGCACAAACACCGTCAGAAACACATTCTTATGCACACCGACAAACACAAACTAATTTTCAGATAACTCACAACAATCATAACAAATATTCCCTGACGGCTGGATTCCCTGCAGATGTTTCCTGCCAACTTTTCTCTCAGTCAAGTCATGTTCGTAAAAGTAGTGAAGACATATCAAACAGGCAAAGCCTGCTGTTGCCATGGGGATTTCAAACAGTCTGACAGTTTGCAGTCAAAATCAGGAAACAAATTCCTGAAGTCAGGGAACTGTCTCTTGGCTCTGCTCTCACTGAGTGTGTGAAGATGTACAAACAAATCATCAAACCATCCAGCAAATCATCCGACTGGTCTGGAGTAGATGATCACGTCTGTTTTGACTGTTACATGTTAACTTACTTTATTTGATCTTCCGCTGATATCATCTATATAGAAACGTTGTAATTGTTACCTTACTCTACCAGGACACAGGTCAGAAATTGCACGTTCTGGACTTTTCTGAACTCAACACAAATCATCATCAAAACGCCAAAACAGTGGCTCTGTGGTCAATCATCTCTGAAGCGTGGGGTCGGGGTTTAGGCAAGACACTCAACTGTTTGATCAGCAGTGTTTGTATGAGTTAATACTGATGGACTCACTTTGCCATCAGGCTGTGAATGTGTAGGTCAAATCTCTATACAAGCTGAAGTCCATTTACCATTACCCCCCAAAACAGAACAGGTGTTATATAAGGGTCTGACTTATACAGGCCTGAGCCAGGGGTTAGCCAGGGCTACCCTAGAAATCTGATTGGCCAACCCAAAATGCTGAACTATGATGGGCAGTTTGGCTTGTCAGAGGCAGGACTTTGTTCAAATCAACTCTTCTGTGTTACAACAGGCTGCTTGTAGCTTTGCATTTCAACGCTTACCATCTCGTTTGGTTAGTATTTTAAATAGTGACTTTGGATTTATGGGGCCGTTTACAGCTCGTTGCAAATGTGTGCCTAGAAAAAAATGGTGTCAAAACCTCTTTAAAACACCTGTTAAGTATTGGTTTTGTTCCATTTCGATGTAATGTCATAGGTTTTGTACCATCTGAGGTTCAAACTGAACAATGTCCTGTGTGATTGGTTGTAAAGTATCAGACATGTGGGAGGTGATTTGAGTTGGTAGAGGGTGCTGAGGCTCGACCAGCTGAGAATCACCGATCCAAATGTTGCCACTTTATTGTGGAGATAAAAAGGAGTAAATAAATACTTTTTATTTGTGTGGTCACCCCTGCAGAAGACTGAGTTCAGCCACCTCAGTCAAAAAAGTCGCTGGACTTCTATTACAGATTTTAAAACAACAATGTTTGTTATTGTTGAAAAAGCTGCAAAAAGAGACATACCACCACAAATCAGGTGAACTCATTCCTTTCTAACCATTACATAAAGTGTTATATTATTGTTCCTGCACATCACAGCTCAGAGGGATCCTGGGTAATAAAAATGGAATAATGAGACACTACGTGGAGGAACAGTGCCACATCTCTCTAATGTAGTTATACAGAATGATTCTGCAGCTGTAATTTAAGCGCCCGGCTGTCACTCTGAATCACATGTAATTCTTCAGTGTCTGCCTGCTTACACAAAGGTTGGATTAAAGGAGACACATTAGAGGAAAACGTTAAATTAAAGCAGGAGATAATAAAGTTATTCATCGTGGACTTGTCACTGTTGATCTTCTGCTTTAACTGCACTTTCATCGTCTTGATTCATTATCGCTGTAATAATCTCCTCCTGGTCAAAACACATTACCCACCTGGGATGACATTATCACTGTCCACTTCAATGACACATTGAGTGAGAGGCGTGCAGCCAATCCAACGCATGGCTGCGTCCTGAGGAGCCTCAGACCGCCAATCAGCTGACAGACTCACAGATGTCTCCTCCTCTTAGTCTGACGAGCAGCCGCTCAGTCAGAAACAGAACTCTGTCCGCTCAACACACACGTCTTGTTTCCAACAAATCTCTATGTTCTTATGTCACATTTTGAGATGCCAGTGAGCAGAAGGATAGATGAGAGTCTGTGTTTCTACTTAATGGACATGTTTAGCTTTAAAGGAATTTGCTTGTTGAATCAGTTTTCCTGTTCACGTTTAAGTTCAAGGATCCTCTCCTGAGGGGAAGTGTCAGAAGTTTTAAACAGTTAGAGATTAACCCAAAGATAACAGATTCAGATGAATGGAGGAACATGGTCTGTTGAGGGCTGGGACGGGGTTAGGGATTTCAGAATCAGAATCAGAATCAGGGTTTTATTGCCAAGTACATTTACACATACAATGAATTTGACTTGGTGTATTGGTGCTAAACAATTAACAAGGAAATAAAGCAGAACTAGCAACAACTTAAATAATACTGTATAAGAAGATATTACAATATATAAAATAGAATTTAAAAATGTAAAATGTAAAATGTAAAATATAAAACATAAAATATAAAATATAAAATATAAAATATAAAAAACACAAAATGTACAAATGGTGCAATGTAGGAGTTGAGGCAATTTGCCAGAATAATCCTCAAGTGTGTGGTGCCAATAGGATTATTTTAAGACTGGTAAATATCAAACACAATTCCTGAATGGGCTGATGGAATAGTTCCATGAGAGTGAGCAGAGCAAGAGGCGTCACCAACTGGATATAAAGTATTCATTCAGAGTGCTGTCCTTATAATTTTTCTTGTTTTGGACATTCATTTGGGACATTACTTTACTTTGACGTTGTTAGACGCTGTTAAGGAGTTGATTTGTTTTTGTTCCTAAAGAATCAGTGAAAGGATCTCTGACGCTGCATTAAAGCTGTAGCTCAGGGAACATACTGAAGCCTGGACCTCACTCAAAGAGCTTCCCTGAGCTGAAGGAACACATTCATGGAAAGTTGTCAACTGTGGCATTACATAAGTAAAGACATCCAACAAAGTGGTGTGGATGAAGAAGAACACGGTGCATCATCACTGTAGCTCAAAGTGACTTAGATCTGATTTATTCATGACCGTGTGAACAGCACAAGTCACATCGTTTCAAATCAGATTCTGGCCTTCCCACAGGAGTCTGATCCATAACGCTTTCAAAAGGTTTGTGAGCAGCCAAACAAAAATAACATTTCTGCTAAAAACAAAAAAATTTGCGTTGCACTTCTCCCTCAATGTAGACAGTCATGACTCAGAGACATTTACAAGATAAACTTGATTTATTTTTATGTGAAAATGTTGCACATTCTGACTTTAAAGAAATGATGACTGGTGATCATTTATACTGCAAAACAACAATTACAATACAGTGTATGAAGTAGGTTTTGTAGTTCATCAATAATTTAAATCACTTTGATTTGGAAAAATCTATTTTTTTCCATTTGAGGTCGAGTGAAAACTTTAAGGATGATAAAAGTTCATTAAAAAACACGAGAGGTTCTGACTTGAAGATGTTCTGTAAGATTCTTCTCTTACCTTATTTGCAGCTGCAGAGTTTAAATGTTTGTGCATACTTTTAAATATTCTTCTTTATGAGTCGATAATATTTTCTCAATGTGTCTCTAATGCTTCACATCATTTAAGCGCAGCAGGCCAAAGTCTTTGAGTTATCATGTTTTCTGGCAATTATGTTTTTTTCACACACAAAGGTTCACACTTTTACCATAACAAGAGAGGGCGCTGATGAAACTACAATTTGATGTGGTGCGGCTGTGGCTTAGTGGTAGAGCTGGTTGTCTCTTATCTGGCAGGTTGGGGTTCGATCCCGCGACGAGGACTATTGCCTCTGTACATGGCGTGCATGACATAGCCGCTATGCTATACTGTGCCCCCTTTGGCAAGACTCTTAAACCCCCAATTTACTTTATCAGCGGTGTATGAATACTGATGGACTCTTTACACAGCAGCCTCTACCATCAGTGTGTGAATGTATAGGTATAAAAGCACTTTGAGTAGTCAGAAGACTAGAAAATAAATATACAAGCTCAAGTCCATTCACTATTCACCATTTGTGCAAACACTTGACTTGCAGCAGGTTTTATCAGCCTGCTTTTGCTGGTTATGATTTCATTGATGAACAACAGAAAACAGGACTGGTTTGTTCATAGGAGGATGGTTTCATTGGATTTATACATAACTTCAGCCATCTTGGTTATAACCAGTTCGAAGGGGACTCTTCAAAGTTCTTGTTTTTACTTCATATTTCACAGTCGGTGTGTTTATGTGGAGCTGTGATATGACTGGTTTCAGAACACAACAGACGATGATTGACTCTCACACATATAAATTCCACTTTGTTTTTCTTTTGAGTGTTAAATCCAGATGACAGGAGCTGACTTTGTTTCTTTTAACGGCTGAACCTCCTACAGCATGATATGGATTTCACATCAAAGAGGGTTATAGCAGACAGCGTGAGAGCCGGTATTAAAAATGTACTTTCCACATGTGCTGTAGAGATGGATTCACAGTCCCATTGATGTTTTCTTTGTTTTATGGTTTAATTGTAATAAAAATTGTGAAAATGTGAAGTATGAAATGGTGAAAGTGTGTCCCGCTCTGTGAAAATGTCCCATTAGCCCCCGCTGACTCTCATCTCAGCACACTGATGTCAAACTAATGTCAAACTCAGCGGGCGCTCAAATCTGGAAAGATTAACAAATTGCTGCGATGGTAATTCATTTTCAGCGTATAATATCTTCTCGGGGAGCGTGCTGCTGCGGCGCCACACATCTCTGAGCCATTTAAAGAATTGATTTGTAGATTTTATATTTCTGCACAACATTTTGTTTTCTGTGGCGAACAGATGATGACACAGATTTGGTTTTCTGGGGGTTGAATTGGATGAAAATTAGAATAACTGTTTACAGGTTATTGATTTTTTTTTAGGCTGCAGCCAATTTTAAGAGTTTAAACGCTGTGCAGCTCCTTAAAACGCTCGCCATGAAGATCATTTTGAAATACTGTACTATTCAATGTAATATGTGGCACTACATAATGAAGAGAAGAAAATGTAAATTGGTTTGTTGGTTACAACATTTCGGTTCAGAAACACAAAAAATGTTTTGGTACAATTTAAATAGTACAGTTTGCCTGTAATTTTTTAATGGACTCTTTTTTAATTTTTTAATGGACTCTTTTTTAATTTTTTAATGGACTCTTTTTTAATTTTTTAATGGACTCTTTTTTAAAGCTTCAGCACTTTTCAGTGCACTACGTGATATGTGGTATCGAAAAGCATTGAAGAATGTTTTTGATGACATTTAGTTAAAGCTTTTAATCGGTCGTTTGTGTCGGTGAGATGTGTCATAGCCGGTGGGTTACTGGAACTTCACTAATAGATAGATGGATGATGGATGATGGATGGATGGATGATGGATGGATGATGGATGGATGATTGATGGATGGATTATGGATGGATGGATGGATGGATGGATGATGGATGGATGGATGGATGATGGATGATGGATGATGGATGGATGGATGGATGATGGATGATGGATGGATGATGGATGGATGGATGATGGATGGATGGATGATGGATGGATGATGGATGGATGATGGATGATGGATAGATGATGGATGGATGGATGATGGATGATGGATGATGGATGATGGATAGATGATGGATGGATGATGGATGGCTGATGGATGATGGATGATGGATGGATGGATGGATGATAAATTAATGGATGGATGGATGATTGATGGATGATGGATGATGGATGATGGATGATGGATGGATGATGGATGGATGATGGATGGATGATGGATGGATGATTGATGGATGGATTATGGATGGATGATGGATGATGGATGATGGAGGATGGATGGATGATGGATGAATGATGGATGGATGATGGATGATTGATGATTGATGATTGATGATGGATTAATGGGTGGATGGATGGATGGATGGATGGATGGATGGATGAATGGATGGATTGATGATGGATGGATGCTGGATGGATGGCTGGATGGATGGATGGATGGATGATGAATGGATGATGGATGACGGATGATGGATGGATGGATGATGGATGATGGATGATGGATGATGATGGATGATGGATGGATGAATGGATGATGGATGGATGGATGGATGATGGCTGGATGGATGGATGATTGATGGATGGATGGATGGATGATTGATGGATGGATGATGGATGGATGAATGGATGATGGATGGATGGATGGATGATGGATAGATGGATGGATGATTGATGGATGGATGGATGATTGATGGATGGATAATGGATGGATGAATGGATAATGGATGGATGATTGGTGATTAAATACAAAGTAAATAAGCACTAAAAATATAAAAAATAAGAATAAGAAGAAAGGATTTAACTTAACATTACTTCTGATCTAAAATATGAAAATTCAATCCAAAATGTGTCAGTCATGTCTAACTGAATGTAAACACACTTTGCTGGAGGTAGAAACAGTGCTGACAGTTACCAATGAGCAGTATTGATATAGAGAGCTGTCCAGAGCTGTGCAATCATTGATACATATATTAAAGTATATTAGAGTGTAGACATGTTATCAACTGAAACTATAATGATGAGTAGACAGGTAGATGAAGTGAACTTGAGTGCAGGGATAATTTGTAAACTTTACAATATGAATAGACATTATCATGAAGAGGTGAGCTGTTGTAAAGGGTTATGGCCTTCGGTAGGAAAGATTTCCTATCTGCGGTCACTAGTGTATTGAGTTACTTTTCAAATTCTATAAGGGCGTAACAATTACAGAAACATTACAAAGCACTCATTACTTTTACAAGAAACGACTACACGAGAGATTAAGATTCATTTACAACGATTCGGTGGGCGAGGTTAAGCTAACGTCATCACAGTAGCATCCTGGGAGAAATAATATCACACACAGTAAACACACAAAAGGCTGATCGTATAGACGGGAGCTTTCTTTCTTTGAAATCCGACATTCTGTTTCCCTGCTTGAGTTAAACGACAAGAATACAACGGTGTGTTGTCGTCTTTGTCCTCTGACTAAAGTAATTCTAATGTCATGAAGCACCAAGCTAATCAACACGCTTCTATTAGATCTCACTCTGCTGCCAACATTTCCCACTCCTGTTTCTGATATCCCACTGTATTAAGTAATAATTTATATATATGAAATCATTTTTGGGATTGTGATGAATCAGCACTGCACCCTGAACTTCTGATGGACACCTTATTTTGTCATGATTTGGTCTTGGTTAAGTTGTATATTTTGTATTTTCAGAGTTAAGATTTATATTTCCAGTTTTAGTAGTTTTCTTATCCCCGTGTTCTATGTTCTAGTGTGTATTGTGTCTGTGTGTCTTCAGTGTTTATTTTGTATTGTCCTCAGTGTTTCTTGTCTTGTGTTTTCTCCCTGCCCCTGTGTGTTTCTCTCCAGTGTTGATTGCCCTCATTGTCCTCACCTGTGTCTTGTTGGTCTCACCTGTGTTTGATTACCCCATGTCTATTTAGTCTCAGTGTTCCTTCCCTTCTGTGTCAGTTCATTGTTTGTTAAGTGTCAGAGTTGCCTCATGTCAGTTGCCCCTCCTCGTGGCTCCCTGTTTTTTTTATTTCTTATTTTTTATTGTTGTGCATTTTGTTGAAATAAATAGTTTGTTTGATTCTGCACTTGGGTCCAGTACCTGATTTTTTTCCCTCATCCATGACTTATTTGGCCAAGTAAGATCTTCCATTCACTGTTCCCAGCCTGTAATAGCCAATGAGAGAACAAGTTGAACGAAGATGCCCGCCTCTGTTCTGATGTATCTATACCAGGCTCATTGCATGTGACTCTGCTGATTACTGGCGTTTCTTGTAGCCAATAAAATTCAGAACACATGGATGTGTGCGTGTGTGCGTGTGTGCGTGCGTGCGTGCGTGCGTGCGTGCGTGCGTGTAAGTAATCATGAGGCTCAGAGCCACCACTGAGCTGAAGAAGGCACGGTGATACTGTAACGCTTTAACAAGACCAGGCTTCAGGTCAGGGCCAGAGCGGGTTTGGAGGGACACCGATTCACTCGGCTGTGCAAATCAATAAAGAGAGAGAGAGAGAATAGATAGTAATGGAACAAATGAAAAGGACTTCCCAGGATGGTGAATATCTGGAGGGAGCATGATACTGGTGCTTTAGGTAATAGACTTAGCCCTGATATGCTATTCCAGTTAATAGTCTAATCCAGTCCCATGCCTGCTCTCGCCAGGTTATAGCCCTATCCCTGCCACGACCCATTCACAGAGATAATAAACGAGCGCGGTGATGGGCTGTATATCCCTCCTTGGCCTGATAAGACGCCGGCAGGGAAATGAAATTCTGCTTTTTCTGAAACATTATGATTTATGGATCAGGAGCAGCAGTGGCCTGCACTGTGTCCACAGGCTCTCATATCTGTGTGTGTGTGTGTGTGTGTGTTGGGAGAGTAATGTGTGCATGCTCTCAGGAGGCGGCATTGTGTTCACGTGTGTTGTTAATGTTGAGTTAGTTAATTTAATCCTGCTCATACTATCTGACTGTGGAAGTGATTCTCCTCTCCTCTGATTCATAATAATAAATCCACTTTATAGTTTTCCCTTTGAATCAATACAATAAACATACACACTCACAGGAAGGTCAGGTGAATAATCTCTCTACAACACCCTGCTTCCACCAAGAATTAAACAAATCTTTTATTACTGAGGTTATCAGTCATTTTCATAATGATCATATTTAAGAAATAAAGACTTTTTAAAGAAAATCTGAAATGATCATAAAGATTCATTAACTCTGGATACATGAATCACACACATGGTAACGTCAGGTTTTCTGTTTTAAAGTGTGACTGATGTGCCTTCACACACTCCTGTTGTATAACATGTGTGACTCTTGTTAAAGGTGGAGTCAGGAACAATGTCTGAGCTTTAAACACAACATTCAAACTGGGCTGGGGGCTTTAGGGTCATATGACTGAGGGGGCTGTTATAAATTCCAGGGGGGGAATTATTTTTCATACAATAAATTAATGTAGCCTAGCTACACATTAGCTCAGGGGTGCTGATTCTGTGTTCCTGTTGTCCACACTTCCGTACCGCTGAGGTGGAGCTCGGAGCAGGCCGTGCATGCATTAAGCAGTCTTGTGGTTTTTTTTGTCTATGTTTTGTCATGCTGTCTTGTCTCCTTTTTTATGTTGTTGTTTTTTGTTTTGTTTTGTTTTTATATTGTCAATGTTATGTCTATATGTTTGTCTTTTTGTGTGTGTATTACTGTGTTACTAAATGAAAATGCAAATAAAAAAAACATATTGGTTAAGTAGTCTTTTTTTTTTAAACTCCTCTCCATAAGGTTTGTTACTAAACAGTATCACTGTAACAAAGAAAGCACATACCTGCTCCAGAGATCAGTTGAATCCAGTTCATGAGAAAGTCTGATGATCTGTGTATTTTAAAGGCCAGCCAGCACAACGGAAAACTAAGAAAGGTGACACAATACTTTATTATCACAAACTATATTTTGAAATATCCAGAATATGTGAATGAAATGTCTGCATTAAGCAGGCACATGACTTCAACGTGATCACACTTTTACAAAACTTCTGTAAAACAGAGTTTCTCCTGACAACCCCGCAGTGAGCTGATGTGAGAACACAGACGGATCAATCGGGAGAATTCACTATAATATTAAACAGTTACAAGGTCTCATCTATTGAATGCTTACAGATACCACATATGAACTGTGTCCATGGCAGCAGACAGACACATCACGGTGACTAAAATCATGATACAGGAAACAAAAAGTGAAAGGCAGGATTTTTTTCTTGTTTCTGTAGAATAAGGATATCATATATATGATTTATGATTGAATACATTATTCACAAAAATATCAAGGTTTTACAAACTGAAAAAAAATGATGAGGGGGTAAAAAAGTGTTAATGCAGACACACACACACACACACACACACACACACAGCAGAGAGAACGATTAGTCCTCAGCAGTATTTTCAACACATTTTCAGCTCTTCATATCCTATTAAGGTGAAGAGTGTTTGTGTGTATGTGTGTGTGTGTGTAGGAGGGAGGGCAGAGCCACTCAATTGACCTTAGGGTTAAACCACTTGACCTCTGACCTCCCTGAGGATCCGCTTGCTCACATGCACAGAGAGAGAGAGAGAGAGAGAGAGAGAGAGAGAGCAGGTTGAGTGAGCTGTCGATGTTATTTTCATGTTTTTTTTAGTATGCCAATGATTTCCTGTTTTCTTTTTAAAAGAACCATTTTAATTTTCATGAGATGAGGGCCGGGGGCGGAGCCAGGAGGCCACCATAGGAGGTCCCCCAAAATCATGTACCATGATAAGCTATTTGCCTATTGAGAGGCGGGACTTATGTGTAAATAAACTATTTGGACGGTCACAGCAGGCTGTCAGTAACATTATTTGCAGCACATTTTAAGATAAGAAGATTTAAATCCTGCTACCCAGACTTTAGACTTGGAGCACTAGGGCGGGTCCACAAAAGTGGCGGAGTGCTCAGGTAAAGGATGCTGGGTGCTGCAAACAATCTCTCCTTTTTGGGAAAATTGAAGCTTACACTCTTGGCAGGTGGCCACAGACCCTTACTCCTTCTTTAGTGTAAAACAAACCTGACACACACACTGCACAGCAGCTGAGTGTTTCCTCTGCTCAGCACTAGATGGGGTTAAACCATGATAACAGTGCTGGCCTCATGTTACTGTAACCTGCTGGACAACGTGGATACTGTAATATTTAACAGGGGTCACAGTAATGACTCAGAGAAGACCAAATTTACTCACTTTTCTCTGCTCATTTTTCAGAGTTCACCTCAATAAACCTCTCATTTGTCAGCCGTCTGTTGTTAATAAAGTTGTACTGAATCACTGTTAGGACTCCTCTCTCTCCCTGTGCTTGCTGACTCGTCGTCTCACCTCCTCATTACTCCTCTTGTTGAACTGCTGAACCTCCAGGTGTGCTGCTGAACCCTGACACCCATCACACACTCCCTCCATTCTCCTCCTCCTCCTCCTCCTCTCTTTGCCCCTCTTCTTCCTCACTCCTCTCAGCTCCACTTTCTTTATCTTTACATTTTGTCCCGCCTCCCTCTCCTCTCCTCCTCCCCTCCCTCCCCCCCTTCGTCGCTCCTCATCTCTGTCGCTGTTGGCAGCCTATTTAAATGCTCCATTGGAGAAGGATTAAGGTTTATGCAAGGTCAGTGTGGGATGTGATAATTATAATCACAGCTTTTTGCCTGGCCAATGACGGCCATTTGTTATTCTCAGCTCAGTGGCTTCAGAAGCCCCTGGGGGGAGCTGGTGGGAGGTGTTGACAAGAGGCTGGCTGATTTACTGGGCCTCCTCCGCCTCCCCCTCCTCTCCCAACACAGAGCAGGGTTTGGACCGTGCATGCCCCCCCTCCTCTGTCTCCTTCTCCTCCTCTCTGTATCCTTTTCTTTTCTCCTTCTCTTTGTAGTGTGTCCATCCTTCCTTCTGTCTCCTCTTTCTCCGTCTGCACCTTTAATTCAGTCTGTACTCCACCTTCACCCTCTTCTTTTTCAAGGGTATTTCTGCTTTTAGAGGAAGCTTTTGTACCTCTGAGGAAAGTGAGTGGAAATAGACAAAAGAAAGTCTTGAAAAGGAACGTCTTGATAATTAATGTGCAGCACTTAGAACCTAGCTGCAGATGATTAGCACGATAAAATTATCTTTAACTTCTTCTCAGAGTCAAATCTAAATCTAGTGTTAACACAAAAACACATATTTAAACATTTTTGTAAAAACAAACCTACTTACAAAAATCTCAGAAAAAAACTGTATAGCTCCAGAACTTGCCTGAGAATGGTCATCTTTTAAAGTTCCCTTTCATGTTGAAGAAGTCCTGTGACAGCTGTTCATATGTCCATGTGTACCTTTCAATCAGAACCTGCTCATTAATGATTGGAGGCCTTGTTTAGTATTTAGTAAGTAGTATTCAAGAAGTTATGATGATGATGATGATCAAAAACTCCCTATTAAGAATAACGGGATGATTTCTGTTTTCATGAATGGTAGTGACCTGATGCCAATCATGTACGAATTCAGCAACCAAATGATTCCTTCAAAGCATGATGTTGAGCTTATATTTGACGTAACCTTTATTAAAGCTTGAAAAAACAAAATCATATTTATTGGAAGCTTTAACTCTTTGAAGTTTTCAAGTATTTCTAAGCCTGGGCGTTAATTTTACATAATTGGTACAAAAAGTTTGACATGTGCAGTGAAACAGGTTTTTAATAACTGCAACAAACCTTGTTCTTGTTTTCTTCCCTAACAGGATCAGACACTTTGACACTTTGACACAAAAAAGGAAATTGGTCCCAAAATCGGGCATAAAATGTTTAGTGTGTAGCCAGTCCTCCATCCAAATTTGAGATTTTTATTTGACAAACAACCAAATGTTGGACACATTAAAGAAGAATAATTTAAAAGCACAGTATGTTAAACTCGACAGAGGGCTCTAAACAATCACAAAATATGACATTGAGGCTAGCAGGGGATCATGGGAGTTCTCTCTGCAACCCCCCCCCCCCCCGGTAAGAAATGGCATCATTGAATAAAATTGGTGAACACAATCCCAGTCTGTCCCCTCATCTCCAGGGAGCTGCCCCGGACAGCCTGAGTCTATACTGCTGCCTGCTGGGAGCTGCCCAGAACAACCGGGCTTAAACCTCTGCACACTGGAATTCAGCCAAGCCCAGTCTATACCTGTGCCCACTGGGAGCAAACCAATACAGCCTTCGTGTTGGGGGGTCACTGCTGTGTTTGCGTTCACCCGTGGGTCTGTTGTTGGATTGTGTGGCTGTGGTCCGTCTCATGGTGTTCATTCTGATGTTCAGAACTTGAAGCAGAGCTAACCAAGCCTCCATCCATCATCCCTCCAGTCAGCCATTACCACCGGCCATGTTTGACTGCTCAGGACTGCTGCTGGGGGAATAGATTGGTAGATTTGTCCAGCTCCCACACACACACAAACACACAAACATGCTCACACACACACACTGGGGACTAGTCATGGCCAGGGATCAGAGTGTTTTCTAGCTGACTGGTGTTAGAACCTGAAGTAAGTGCAGAAGAAGAGGGGGCAGAGGGCTAGGGTCACACAGGGATTTAGGTGAATGACTCCTTTAAAGCTGCAGTGCTGTCAGCCACAGACCCAGAGAGCAGTGTGGAGGTTAGAGATCCTTCTGAGGGACTGAGAGGAGAGGCTGCAGGTTTGAATGTTTCAAACATCCCTTAACATGTTGCAAGAGAAGACAAATGGATGGAGGAACATCTTATCCATGAGTTTCAATGAGAGATGAAAATAAATCAAATGTCTTTCTTTTGAATTCATTTTAAGGATGGTCTTATTATCTTTGGCCGGTTTGCTATGGCCTTTGACCCTGTGATGGGTCAATGAAGAATTTGAGCTTCAAGGCTATCATTTGATTTAAGTAGCCATTTCTATTTAACTGAATTGAATTGATTGGTTCATTTTGACTTACATAACCCCAAACTATAACAAAAATGCTCTCAGGAGACTTTAAAAAACCTTGAGACTGCCGTCTTTATTTATATTATTTACAAAGATCCATCAACATAAACTGTACATTTAAGTGAGTGATGTCACCCATCTGTTACTGAAGGGGCTTTAGAGTCCCATCGATGGCGGTTTGGCAATCCTGTGTCACCCTAACTCTCAGTCAACCTAACAACAGGCTGAGAGCTGGAGCTGACAAACAACTACACTTGCACCCACCTGCACATCAGGTCAGCTACCCGCCATACAGTGAATAACTTCATCAAATCAAAACTGACATGTTATCAAAAGGTTCACCCCCCTACAGTGTGTGCCGATCGAGACATGAGCTAATCACACCTATTTGGTAATTTGAACCAGGCTGTAAACATGTTAATCTCTGCTGTAAAAACAGGCTTTTCAGAATGGATGTGTATGTCCACATGTGTGTGTGTCTAGTGGACACTCGGTGAACCGCAGGTTTTTGCACTTTCACATTGGCTTCATTTTTCAACACCGGAGGTTGCTGCTTGTCCAACATAATCCAAGAGTGCAGCAAAGAACTGGGCAACATTTGGCATGAGTGGAAAGTTCAAACTTCCTTTTAACAGCCAGAAACCTTGAGCAGAACCAGACTCATTTGTGAACAGACATCTGACTGGATAGGCCTTGATATTACTCCAACATGATAGGTGGATGAGCCACTCTGTCGGCCTACAACCAAATCAATCAATCTTCATTTGTATAGCGTCAACTCAACTCTCGTGTTATAGATCAGTTCTATGGATGTGGTCAGACTCTGACTGTCTATGTGTCTGTTTATATGTTTTATGGTCTTCTGGGATCCCCATGCCCTCTCTGAGTCAAAATCAAAATAACCCAGATTAACTCCATGTAGGCTTTGTGAAGATGTTTGAGTGTCAACCCAAAATAAAGTCGTATGGTTCAAAGAATCCCGTTTTGGGGTTGGATGTGAAATCTTCTGAGCTCTTTCACTATCCAAGACAAAAAGAAAAGAAACTCTTTTCAGTGAATATTGGCAGAGCAGCAACATCTCCTCCTCGCACCAGAGCTCAACATGCCAAAAGAGAGGCTGTTAATGTCTTGCATTCACATGCATACTGGATGATCTGATAATCAGTTGACACGTAAAAATGAGCATTTACACTTTGCATTAACAACTCCTCTCCATTCATAACTCACTTTCCCGCCTCACATGTAAATAAATGCTCGGGCATCATTCCATCTGAAACGAATGAATGTCTATTCTTTACACCTGGAGCATGGCAGCATTAGTACTCCCAGCTTAGGAGGCGGTCCTTAATGCTGCCCAGGATGCATGAGCCTTTATACCCCCAAACCAATGTATGCCAGACCACCTCTGTATGTGGCCTGAGCGGTCGGGTCTCAATCTGTCCTCGAGTTGCATTAAGGATATCCACTTCGCCCCAGACGAATGTGAATGCCAAGCGGTAAACAGCCTTATAGTAGAAGGGTGAACATAGCCAACATGTCCCAAGGAGCCTTGTCTGGTTCAGGTGGACTTTGACTAGGTGCTAGGAATGGCCCTTCTTCAAGTAGTCTGAGCTTACACATTTAAAGTTTTCATGAAAACTTAAGACTAACATGGTTGCTGCTCAGTTGAGTTTACATTTTGGATGCTTCTTGCCTGTGATTGGTGGGTAAGTGGTCTCACAGTGACACTGTATAGGGAGATGATGTTGATGGCCAATGAGATCTAAGGGTTGATAGTATGATTCTTTCACAGTGTGGTCATGTAGAAGTGAACTCATGGCTGCATGAGAACCTTTTCTAAAGATTCTTTACAGCCTCTTTTGTTAAGTGTGGACATAATGACACGACGTATCAGCGTTAAAGCACCATTTAAACCAATGAAAGAAACTTGAATCCAATATGGTGTAAAGCTGGCTGTAAAGAAGCAGGACTGGCTGTTTTCTTTTTCTTTTTTCTGCCGTCTCTCTAATTGTCTCTGCCTGTGTTCGACGGAGCCTTTTTGAAGGACAGGGTCTCTCATTAGGCATTCACACCCAGGGCTCTCTCCAATTGGGCCGCCTAAGGAATCTGAAGGCAATGCAATTGTGTAATTTGCACACAAAGTGGTCTGGATTGATCCAAAATAAACCTCTCAACTTTAAATGTGGGGGAGAGGAGGGAGGGCGTATAATTGCATCATTTAGTGAATTGATTGGCTGAGAGTCGATGGAAGGGAATCAGGAAGCAGCAGATAAACGGTGACAGCAGCGCCTTTTAGAGCGGGGACCCATGGACGCAGAGACACACACACACACACACACACACACACTTTTCAGAACTACACACTCGGGTTTAAAGCAACAGAAGGAAACCTTAAGAAAGAACACACCTAGAGACACAAACACAGATAAAGAAACACTCACACACACACACAGTCAGATTAGATGGCACAAAGAGAGCCGGGGTCCACATCACACAGCGAGCGCTGCAGGGCGGGACAATGGAAGACAGAATTAGAGGTAACAATAGATTTCATTAAGCCAAACTAGACTTAACGAGACAATCGATACGTCATAATTAAAGCGAGGAGGCTGAGAGCGACTTAGACTCTAAATGATGACTGCTCTTATTAAGATGGAGCAGATAGAGAGAGGCTGTGTGACAATGGAGCTCTATAACCAGCGACCACGGCGGGCCTTTGTGCTAACAGCAGCCTTTCACACAGACCGATAGATAGGAGAGAGGAAGTGAGGAGAGGAGAGAGGGAAACGAGGGAAAAAAGTCTGGCTTTCAGTCGGTTGCAGTAGGAGAAAGGAAGACATGATTTGTGATGATGTCCTCTTCTTTTTGTTCTGACCTACAGTATGATCCTCTGTCTCCATCCACCTAATCATCTTGCTGTTGTAAAACTTGACAAAGATCTGCAATCACTTTTTGCCAAGCGCACCATCATATTGTAAAGAACTCATAGTGCCGTCCTACCCCTCTAGAACATTGTGCTCCCATAATGCAGGCTTGCAAGTGAAAGGTTGAGCCTACGGAGTCCCCTAATTGGACGAGCTGGATATAAATGATTTGAACTTTGTGCAGATCTTCAGCCTGCTCGGCCCTGACCGGTGACCCGCCAGTCCTCACAAATATAACCAACTGTGTGCCTATCTCAGACACACACTCACACGCTGTTTCACAAGGGGCCCCCATGTTTTAATCTGACACCAACAAAAACAATGATAGAGGTTTGTCTACCTGCACACAGACTCCATCTCATTGCATTATTCTTGTCGTTTAACTCGAGCAGGGAAAATTATGTAGATATTTCAGAGACAGAAAGCTGCCCGCTGAGTAAAGCCCTGTTTGTCCACTTCACCTGGCGACCTTTCTCCCAGGATTCTACTGTGCTGACGTGAGCTTCACCTCGCCTACCTGTTTCACATAAAGTAACGAGTACTTGAGTACTATGAGTGCTTTTCAATGTCAATAACTCTTAACGGTCATTAAATGTGTTGCTAGTTAAAGTACACTAGTGGTGTTACAGTAACATGTTTCTTAGTAACGAGTTAGTCCCAACACTCAAACTGCTTGTACTGCTTTTGGAGTGTTATCCAGTCCACCAGGTATTTGTTCTGGTTGCCCGACGATTGCATTCTTATTGCAAACAAACCGCTCAATGGTTTGACTGGAAACGAGCAGAGACCACCTCTTGCAGGGTGCTGCCTGATTCAGAGCAGCGGCTCTAAACGATCCACTTTTGAAAGCATCTTTACTTGAAGGGTGGAGATTTTTTTCTTTTTTACAACAGTGTCAGTTATAAAACTTAAAGTTTTATATGACGCTTTGTGATTGTTCACACTATTAGCATCATGCTAACTGTTTAAAAGTGTGGCGTGTTTAGTTTGGTTTACACCTCACTCGTCCCCGCTCAGTGTCTGATGATGAGGATGACAGATGGAGGAAGAGGAGAGACAGGAGGAGGAGGAGGAGGAGGGGGGTATAACTGGGTCAAACACAGGTCAAACACCTCACCCCTCGGGCTAAGTGCTACGTCAGTGTTTGCACACACACAGGCACATGCAGGCCTATCTGCCTTGACTCTGGGTTTAATTAGCTCTTATCATTAATAGACTGCTTCATGTTGCTGTTTCTATTGACTCTGATAACCATGGAGGGGTTTTGTCTTTGTCTTTTTGTCAGGTTTGTACCACTTAAATAAAATATGTAAACATTATCATTTCAGGACTTGATGTAAAAAGAATGTCAGGTTTTTGATACATTTACTATAAAGAAAGGATAAAGATGGAGGTCTGATTGAATGTAATGAAGGACGATGACTGTATCTATTGCAGAATTAGTTGCTCAATAGAAGCTATAGATTTTCACTGTTAATTGATTATCGACTTAAATTATTTTATTTTTATTTTTATTATTATTTTATTCCAACACAACAAAAGTCCTATTTAAAAAACGTTTTACTTTCGTCTCCATTATCACAACAGGCTTGTTATCAAGACTCATCGAAAACCAAGAGAGAGCAGAATCACATCAGCAGCAACAACTGCACAAAATAAATTCAAAGAGACTGAAGAGCGGACGTCTCTCTCTTTTACTCGCTCTCTCTCTGGTCACCCGCTCTCTCTCTGGTCACTCGCTCTCCCGTTGGTCACTCGCTCTCTCTCTGGTCACTCGCTCTCTCTCTGGTCACCCGCTCTCTCTCTGGTCACTCGCTCCCCCTCTGGTCACTCGCTCTCTCTCTGGTCACTCGCTCTCTCTCTGGTCACCCGCTCTCTCTCTGGTCACTCGCTCCCCCTCTGGTCACTCGCTCTCTCTCTGGTCACTCGCTCTCCCTCTGGTCACTCGCTCTCTCTCTGGTCACTTGGTCACTCGCTCTCTCTCTGGTCACTCGCTCTCTCTCTGGTCACCCGCTCTCTCTCTGGTCACTCGCTCTCTCTCTGGTCACTCGCTCTCCCTCTGGTCACTCGCTCTCTCTCTGGTCACTTGGTCACTCGCTCTCTCTCTGGTCACTCGCTCTCTCTCTGGTCACCCGCTCTCTCTCTGGTCACTCGCTCTCCCTCTGGTCACTCGCTCTCTCTCTGGTCACTCGCTCTCCCTCTGGTCACTCGCTCTCTCTCTGGTCACTTGGTCACTCGCTCTCTCTCTGGTCACTCGCTCTCCCTCTGGTCACTCGCTCTCTCTCTGGTCACCCGCTCTCTCTCAGGTCAACCGCTCTCTCTCTGGTCACTCGCTCTCTCTCTGGTCACTCGCTCTCTCTCTGGTCACTCGCTCTCCCTCTGGTCACTCGCTCTCTCTCAGGTCACCCGCTCTCTCTCTGGTCACTCGCTCTCCCTCTGGTCACTGGCTCTTTCTCTGGTCACTCGCTCTCCCTCTTGTCACTCGCTCTCTTTCTGGTCACACGCTCTCTCTCTGGTCACCTACTAGTTCATTGGTCTTAAATTCAGATGGTCACTGCGTGTGGCCTCCCGGGTGGGAATCACTGGCACTACATGTTCCCCCAGATCACACGCACTCCCTTTAATTTCCTTGCATGGCACACTTTGACAAATACTTCTTTTGGCACATGAATGGAGGAGGAATAGTGACAAGCTATGAGGTTATAGTCGCGCCTATATTTAACCGCTCTCTTCCTCCTTCTGTTATTGTCAAGCATTTATAGAAAACGGTGAAATACTTTTTCGTAAACGTTGTGTTGCTGTTTTGAATTCATTAACTCCTTAAGTTAAGACAAGTG
Organism: Labrus mixtus; assembly: GCF_963584025.1. NCBI lineage: Eukaryota > Metazoa > Chordata > Actinopteri > Labriformes > Labridae > Labrus > Labrus mixtus. The sequence goes on along the minus strand of NC_083621.1, from coordinate 29,123,876 downwards.
ACCAGTGTACATAAGTCTTTGAGCTCAAGCTCAGGGAAAATAGCAGAATGAATTGTATTTTAACACCCACAATGCTGTGCAAAGTTAAACGTAAAACATCACTTTACATGCGCCTCCAAATCCAAACAAACAAGAATGGATTAATTGGATAAATTTTTAATCTAGAGTTAAAGTCCCTACTGAAATCACTCCTTTTAATTAACAATAAAAAATCTAACAAATGTATTAATTATTATAAAACCTTTCCCCCTCTATTTAAATAATGAATTCATTATTTATGTATGTGTCTTTATATTACTGTCTTACATTTGTACTTTCCTGTATGTACTGTATGATGTTTTATTATTTAATCTGTTTTTTACTTGATCTACATTGTGATATTGTTTGTTGTGTGCATTACTCTTCTTGAATAAATTAAAAAAAACAAACGAGGATGGATGTGGTCGGTTTGGGTAACGTAAATGACTTCACTTCCTTACTGAATGAATCAGAAGAAGTAGGAACAAATATCTGTCTACTGTGCGCACCTACTGAACAGACTAACAGTATACAGCACAGATAGTAGGTACAGTATACTGACTACTGACAGATTGAGTAGGCACTTTGCAAGTCGGATGCACCAACGGACTTAGCCAGACTTCAATCATCACATTAATCACAGGCTTAAAGGACAATAGCTCTGATTAGTTGATCCACGTACATCGAACGAGCCCTGGTGGATATTTGCAGATCTGTTACCAGCCATCAGCCCGACTGGATGAAATGAGAAAGGGAGAGAGAGAAAGAGAAAGATAAGGGTGGGTTGTTTGTTTTATTTTTGTGCCTTTAATGGATAGATAGGACAGTGGTTAGAGTTGGAAATCAGGGAGAGAGAGAGAGTGGGGAATGACATGCTGGAAAGGAGCCAAAGGTGGGATTTGAACCCGGGCTGCCTGCTTGGAGGACCATAGCCTCCATACATGGGGTGCGCGCACTAACCACTGCGCCACCAGTGCAGTGTTTTTAAACTAAAGAGAATAAATAAAAAAACATCAGACAGCCAAATTCATGCAGAAACACAAGAGGACATCTTGCTTGACTTTGGTCTAAACAAGACTTTAACTTTTGGTTTAAAGGGAAGCCTGAGGACGAAATTATACAGTTTCATGTGCAGGTTTGGTGCATTTAAAAATCCCCTTAAAGGACCAATCTCTTATCTACTGAATGAAATGATAAAGTGAGCTTACTATATGATCAGACATTAAGGAAACATGCTATGTTGAAGTGCTGGCTTCTCTGACAACAATGCAGCAGCCAGTATACAGTGATGGAAGCGGGCAAGAGAAGTGGTTCAGATAGAAGTGATTGTACCCGACCTAAAAAGCCTCTGCATGTTTCTAATAAGCTCCACGAGCAGAAACGTGCTCAAACTAGGATATACAATATTGGAGATGCTTTTGAAAAATGGAGAGAGGTTAGAACACAGAAAGGTTTACAGACCCATGCAGAGCTGGATAAACACTGAAGCTTCAGAGTCCACCACATGGTGACCTGAGTGAGCATCGACTCTAGAGAGGAGTGGGGGGGGGGGGACAGCTCTCTAATGTTTTGAATTTAGAGTGCAGTACCTATTTTAAACACTAAGTCTCAGAGTTACATATTGCTAATTTAATTAGCCTTATTTTGATTATTTGATTCAACATAGTAGCTGTAGATTCAAATGATTTAATACTATTGTTACAGATGTTGATGTTTTTCTTAGGAAATCTGATTATGATCATAATTCAATTTGATAAAAGTTGAAATAAATGTTTAATTTGAGGTTCTACGTTTAGAATCAGCTGTCCATTCTTCCTGATATTGTGTGTAATAAAAGGTGAAAGAACACAAAGGGCCATCAGCACACTGACAGTCTCTCAGTCTGGATGTAATAAGATCAGTTTCACTCTTCATTGACCTGAACATGAAGAGCAGCTTCAGTGTGATCTGTACAGCCGAGCTCTGTATTGTCATGCTGCTGCAGCAGGTTGAGGATTCATCAGTGGATTAACCTGCAGAATGTGTCCTATTCAAACCCACTGAACACATCAGAATACTATCATATGTAATAGAACATCAGTCTTTTTCTCCTCTTTCTTTACATCTTCATGTGTGTCCACTATATACGCATGAATCATAAATATACTCCCCACTGTGGATTTAGAGAAAAGCAGGAAGTTATTCATGATCAAAACGAGAAGAATTAGATAAAAAAAAAACACTTTTATAATCGTTAGTACTGCCAGTGAAATCAGATTAATGAGGCTTTATTAAGCTTCTGTGGACATTTACTGCTGAATCAGTGAGATAATAGCATATTCTGTCTATAATTATTAACGTGATAAAACCTTTAGATGATCCCAAAATATATTTAATTCAAAACACAAACAACAAGGTAAACAACATTTAACAACAAGTTTCCTAATGTGAAATAAGTTCTTAATCTAAAAGATTATAAACTCTACCACTGAGCGGCTGTGGCTCAGTGGTAGAATTGGTCGTCTTCTAACCGGAAGGTCGGGGGTTTGATCCCCAGCTCCTGCAACAACATGTCCGATGTGTCCTTGGGCAAGACACCTAACCCCAAGTTGCTCCCACTGCTTCATCAGCGGTGTATGAATGTGCATGAATGGATTAGTTTCTTCTGATGGTCTCTTTACACAGCAGTCTCTATCATCAGTGTGTGAATGTGTAGGTGTGACCTGCGGGGTAAAAGAGCCTTGAGTAGTCAGAAGATTAGAAAAGGACTATACAAGCTCAAGTCTATTTACCATGACAACGTAACATTAGTGGAATTATACACCAAAAGATGTCTATAAATGTTTGTACAATATGACCTTTTTTAACTTCATTTTCCAGAGGTCACCACTGTGGGCCAGACATCCTCTCCATCTTCTTCTTTATGCAAACTGTCATACATATAATTGATATCAGACACAGGTAATGACTGTTTCCAATCTTGGGTCATGGGTTTTAGCCTTCAAAGACAACCAGGGAGAAGATTTTTAAAATATTTTTGAACCTGTGTGAAACAAAAAGAGGAGATGTTTCTGATATGAGAACACTGTTGACCATAGGCCGTCTTTGTCTTCCTATCTCTCCATCTCTCTCTCTCCTCTCTCCCTTTCCATCGGTCGACTATCATTTCTGAATTATATTTGACGGCTCATTAAGCGTCCACAGTGCCGGCGCAGAGACAAAAGCGCGGGAGGGGGGGGGGTTGATGAAGAGAGTGAAGGAACATGGAGGTGAAAACCTCCTCCTGAAAACACACACAGAGTATTTACACTAATGAAAAGATGTGTTTAATTAGCAACAATTAAACACACACAGATGGCTCAGAGCATGTTTCATGTGACGCATGTTGTCAAACCTTCAGTCTCACTTCTACACGACACGTTGCACCTGGAGGAGTACCTGCACATCTGCATTCATACATGTCATGTGTTCTTTCTTTTTTTTCAGTATTTAAAGTCAAAGAAGCTTTAAAACAATATTGACCTATACTAAAGTAGAGCTGCTCAATCATCACTTCTGGGCCTCCATACATGTGTGGTGGTGACTGTGTCTGCAGAGACTCTGTCCTCTGACTGGATGTTACTGTTCTGCTTTGTTTTTGGTTGACTTGGGACGTTTCTGGGTGGGGAGCTGGTGTGTTTCCTCCAGCCAATGACAGCGCAGCAGGTGAGTTTTGCTGTGGAGTCAATTCAGCGATTGCAGGAAGAGGCCCAGCTCCAATTATGTGTTTACAAGCTGCAACGAACATTTCTACTGACTCCACCTTTAAGGGCTAAATGGATAATAGGTAAGAATATGCTCCTGTAGATGTCTCGAGCAGGCAGTGAAAGCAAAGAAAGTTTATTTCTAGAGCACCATTAATACACAGAGCAAGTCAAGGTGCTTTACACCGTTAAAAACCTGAGCATTAAAAACACAATGAAAAATTAATTATATTCCACCTTTGAATTACTGAACGCAAACAACACTTAACTGATTTAAAAAACATCTTAGACCAAAGACATGAAGACAGTTTCAACCAACTAAACATTATAATCCTCTGAACACACGCACCAGACAAGTACTCACCTGCATTCTGTTGAAACCATTCCACAGACACGAGATCTCACAGAATCTCATGTGATCAAACGTGACTTCAGAAGACTTCCGCTCTGATCTTCTTCTTCTTGATGGCTTAAGCTGGACAGTACAGATTGAGCCAGACAATGAAACCCACAGAGTGTGTTCAGCTGCTCATGGCTGGACGTTCCAGAAACGGACTGGACAGAGCTGTGCGATGTCCGACTGAGAAAAACTATGGCACTGATTGATGCGGTGCATTGACCACGTGTAAAATGGCATTAACAACAAAGATAAGTTGAGATCTCATGAAAACAACCAAAAGCTGTCACCAAAAAATCAGTTTCATAAAATGTGAGGATTTCTGTCCATTTAGGGCTTCCGTAGTTTTGCACTTTTCCATAAAACATTTATAGCACCTTTATCCTCTTGTATAAAGTGTGGGCTGTTGCAGGTAGCCTCTGTCAGTCATCACATGTTTGATGTGAACATGAGAGTTGATAAAGTGTTCATTAGCAGCAGTCACTCACTTGTCTTCTATGCTGATGATGTTTTCTGTTGAAGCATTCTGGCTGCTGCAGCGTCCTGATGTTTCTCCTCCCTGTTTAAAATGTCTACCTCTGTAGGTCCTTCCAGCCACAAGGTCACTGTGTGTTTTTAATTGTGGTGCCCCCCCCCCCCCCCCCACCGCCCCAACATCACCACCACCACCACCACACCACACCAACGCAACCCACCAACCCCCCTCAGCCCAAATGATGAACGACTGCACCTTGTGAAAAGGGCCCTCTCCAATAAACAAGCTTATCTGTGCTCTCTCTCTGCGGTGAATAATGAGCTCTGGGTATCACTGTTAATCACTATAATTGTTAATGTTAAGAGGGGGCCGCTCGCTAGTTGCCCGACGCCCCACGCCTTTATTGATTTCATTTTTTTACATTAAAACGCTGCATGCTTTTGTCAGAGCGGTGGGTCACCCCCCCCCTCCTCCCCTCGTCACCCTCCCCCAGAGAGAAGCTAATTAGTTATTTAGTGGCCTGTGTGTGTGTGTGTGTGTGTGTGTGTGTGTGTGTGTGTGTGTGTGTGGGACGGCAGAGCAGAGCTAAAGCCTGTTATCAGAGCCTGATAAAGGGAATTGGTTGTCCCACAGTAGCTGTGAGAGGCTATGGCTGATAGCAGCGTGGCTATTATAGAGAGGACGGACACGTGAACGCTCACACACACACACACACACACACGGTTAAAACACACACACATGCAAATACTCTGAAGAACATAAACACACATCACTTCAGCCCACTTACAGACAGAAAAAATAATAATTTTCACTGAGAAACAGGGAAGTATAATATTCACATCCTGGTTCACAGTCTGATGATAAATGTTTTCTGAGGTCACTTTTACATGACGTCCCGATGACTTAGGTGTAATTCAGGGTTGAAGTTGCAACATTGCATTTTTTATTTGGTTCAGTTTTGCTTTCACACTGCACTTTGTCAACTCACCACAGCCTGTCTAATGTTATGTCCTGTACCCACCTGCCAGCTAATGCTGCACTGTGACCCCAAAGATTGGCTGTGTCAGGTTAAACTGGAGCGATTTGGATGTTAACCTGCATGGAGGACTGAAGGCTGCTGTTGTTAGCAATGCTAATGTTAGCCACACTCAGGAAAGAAAGAAACTCAAGGACACGTTATTTTAAAATATGTAAATGTAAGTGTCTTTAGATGACGGTCAATTTATGTTCAATATGAAGCTATGAGTTAACCAAAGTGTGCTAACATTAGCATGCTAACACAACAATGCAGGACACAGGTGATAGCAGCTTGAGCCAAGAACAATTTTGTCTGCCGCTTGTCTTTAAATGGTGCTTCATCATGGTGCGTTCTGAAAACTCCTTCATGTGAACCTGAGTGGAGAGGGGTTGGAGGTGTGTCTCTGGAAGAGAGCAGAGGCTTCAGCATGGAGGAGGTGTGGCCAAACAGAAGTTTGTTTTGGTTTCATGTTGGTGCTCGAAGGCGACGTCTACTGGATCAAAAAGTCGCTCATTCTTTCTTTAAAAAATAGTCCTTGTCCCTACGAATCAAATTGATTCAAATCATCTTGTAAAGGAGAGATGTACATGACTAGTAATATCAATTTGTTATTTTCTGTTTAAGAAATGTTTTCATGGCGTTGTCCAGAACTCCCTTGTAAAAGATATTTAGGACATCCATGGGAATATTCTTGGTAAAAACAGGTTAAATATTTTTAAAATGAATCCAAACTTGTGGCAGTAAATGTATTTTTTATCATGCTGTCTTTCACCTGTTTTTATGTATGAATATCTTTTCTGTCTTGTGTTTACACCTCCATATTATTATTTGTGTTTCATGTCACTGTCGATCATTTCTGCCTCCTGCAGACACACGTTCACACTGCTGCTGCAGCTGCTGTGTGCTTGTGTTTTATTGCGCTCACTAATTCCTGTTGATGTGGTTAATGTGTGCTGCATCGCGGAGAAGACTAATTCCTGGAAGGTAATTGAAGGAGTCTGTCTAATTAGAGCATTCCTGTGATCAGGGGGAGATAATTAATTTATGAGAGATCTGGAGCCGAGATCGGAGTTTGTGTGTGTTTGTGTGTGTGTGTGTGTGTGTGTGTGTGTGTGTGTGTGTGTGTGTGTGTGTGTGTGTGTGTGTGTGTGTGTGTGTGTGTGTGTGTGTGTGTGTGTGTGTCTGTGATAATTAGTGGCAGTAATCAGATGCTGCTCATTACGTCCTCTCAACGCATGACTAGAGACCAGAGATTCATGTACGTCCATGTCTGTGTGTGTGTGTGAAGTCTGCCCCTGCAACAGTTAACAGTACCACACACACACACACACACACACACACACACACACACACACACACACACCATCATTCTGTCATCGTTGCAGCTCAGCCTGAGTAATCTCTGTCGTCTGAAAGGTTAATGTTTCCTCTAAAAACTAAAGTTCTCTTAAAGGAAAGACTCATCTCAAACACACAACATTAATTAACTGCAAACACACACACACACACACACACACACATCAACACAAAGAGAAAATAGGAAATTAATTTCAAAGAGTCAGTTTGTAAAAATAAATTATAAATTATAAACAAAGCACACAATTGCAATATTTCAAAAAGTGAAAAAACATCCCACATGTTTCTACACATACTCCTGACAATATCTTGACATTGTGGGAATGCAAGCAGACATATATTAACGCAGACTAGATATATAAAAATACATGTAGCCTCCATGTTCTGTAAAAAAGTAGCGACGTGATAATACACTCAGCTCATTAGAGGAGACGAGACGTTTGGTTCACTAGAACAGGAACGAGACAAGATTTTAACATTATTTAAAAAAAAACTTTGATGAGATAATTTGACTTATTTGATTTTGAAAGTCACAAAATTCAAAACTAGTCAGGTCGTTTTGAAATATTTTAATGAGTAATCATCTTTCATTTCCAGTATGATTTCAGACTTTTATGTTCTGACACCGCGAGGAAGCTTTCACCTTGACGACACATTTTAATATCACTAGATCAGTCATATTTTAAAACATGTGGTTGTTTAGTTTATTAAGAATTCTGATTCCTGATGTTCCACATTTCCAGATCTATTGTGTTTATTTATTTTCTAATTACTGTCAGTCTCTTTGTATTCATAGCTCATCATTGTACTTGTTATCCTTCTTTCATTTTCATTCCCGCTCCAGACCAGGCCATGACACTTCAGATGGGTTCAGTCCAGTCCAGTTCCAAGTGATCCAGGCCAGTCCAGTCCAGTCCGGGTGGAGCGCTCTCCGGTCCAGTCCGGTGGATGCTGTGCAGGAAGTGATTTTAATTAAAGATAAGTTGCTCGCTGTGCGGCCGTACTGAGCCTGTTAATCTGAATCCAATAGGCTGGATGTAGCAGTGAGGAGGCCCTTGTAAAGCACGGGCTCTATTGAAGCCCACTGCATTTCATTTGGGTGGGAATCAATGCAGATTGACACCACTTAACATGCAAATGGTGCTCGGGTCAACCGGCGGCTTCCTGCCTGCTGGCGGCCTTCCAACATCTACACCATAGTCCCCTTTTTTCACCTCCTTTTCTACACCTCCTCTATTTCTTTTTTTTTACGTTGCATTATTTCCTCACTTGTCCCTGACCTCGTCTTCCTCCTCCTCCTCCCTCCCCTCTTTTCCATCACATTCCTCCCTGCTGTTGTAAAAATCATATTCAGGATATTCGTCCATTTAAAGATATGAGAAAATAAAAGACTATTGATTGGTTGATAAAGTGCCACTGATGGCGACAGAATGGGAGAAAGTCGGTATAACCCCTCGCTGTGTGTAGCTGCAGGCGCTGTATGGGAGACGCTGTGGATCAATAAAGTGTATTTGTGTGTGTCGGCCCTTAGCTATCCTTCCAATTACACATTTCCAGCAGCGCGGCCGAGCACGGCTCTTTGTTAAAACCTTAATGGATCAGCTCGGGGAAGTGTCCGCATACACACACTCAAACACACACAAATAGATACAGCTTTACAAGGTAAGCATTCTCAAATTGATTTGTTAAACAGCGTTTTGAGCCCCGGCGCTCTCTGCAACTGTGTAATTACTGTGAGAGCTGACGCTGTATCTGTGTGTGTGTGTGTGTGTGTGTGTGTGTGTGTGTGTGTGTGTGTGTGTGTGTCTGCATCAGAGTGTGTCTGTGGATAATGTCATGAAGCGCTGAGCGTTTGTGTTGCTAACAGTTTCCACATGAAGGAAGCTCCATGTGTCTGATTATTGAAGAGAGCATTTCATTAGGAATTTACTTCAGCACAGCAGACACTTTACAGCCAGCAGCACCTCCTCCTCCTCCTCCTCCTCCTTTTTCTTCTTCTAAATCTAATGAGCAGAGTGTGGAGCTTTATTCATGACTAATCTGTTCAACAACCACTAAACTAATTCAATTTGCAAGTCAAGAGTAGAAGCATGCTGGGATGGATTTCTAAGCACAGAAATGTGCAAAATCTGGATTTTTTGTTCAAATCTGGTCTCACAGTTTTCTCCCAGCAGTTCAAAATATTGACAAAAGTCCCAAAGCACCCATTTTCCCAAACTGATTAGGGGGACTTTTTTTTTGGATGTATTTTTACGCTTTTTATGGCTTTATCAGAGAGACAGGACAGTGTATAAAGTCATTGGGGCGAGAGAGAGAGAGTGGGGAATGAGCCACAGGTGGGGTTTGAACCCAGACAGCTTCGAGGAGGGGGCACAAAGGGAAGCGCACATTTTGTTTTTGATCATGGTTTCTGGGTTGTCTAGACATGATGAGACATGTTTGAAGTTTGTATGTCTCAACGCTTTCTTTCAGTGTTTAGTTTCTTATTAATGTCCATAGATGAGGAGAGTTATTGGAGTTGTGTGTTGTTTAGTTTTGGATGAACTTTTCACAGGTGAGTGAATTCTAGACTTGTTTTGAGCTCTTAAAAGGACCAATATGGATTTGTAGTGAATGAAATCATTAAATTACCTTACTATATCATCAATATAGGGCGCACTCACACTAGGAAAGTTGTCCCGTACCGTGCTTAAGCCAATTGTTTGACCTGATAACTGCTCTCATATCTGACAAACTGAGGGGCGTCCAAAACGGCCGTGTGGGGGTGTCTTAAAACTGCCTACCTTCTCTGGTCCAAACAAATCCAGAGCATTCAGGAGCAGAATCTAAAGTTAGAAGGAGGACATACTGGCTGCTGTATTGTTGTCAGAGAAGCCAGCACTTCATCATAGCATGTTTCCTTAATGTCTGATCATAAAGTAAGATACCTTTATCATTTACCTCACTACACATCTCGCTGATTGGACCTTTAAAAACCTTTTAGAAAATAGCTGTGACAATGAGAGCTTCTGTTTGGATTTTGAGCTGCTGGTATCTTGTTAATTTAGGACAACTTGGCAGATTTTCTTTTTCTATAAAACACAATTTGAACAAACAAATCTTCTGTGAAGAAAAAGCAAAAATCACTTGAAACTTACTGTGAACTTGACCACTTTTAATAGAGCCACAAAATCCTGGCTGGTTCAGCAACATATTTTTACTCATGAATAAACATATCACAGTTAAATCTGTGTCTTATTGTCTTGCAATAGCCAGTTTACTCTTTCTTTTTCCTCTTAACTGTTTAATAATTTTTTCCATATCCAGCTCTTCCTGTCATTCCATGCCTTATTGATATCTCTAAATGGATGAATGAACGGCACCTTCAACTCAATCTTTCAAAGACTGAGCTCCTTGTCATCCCAGCCAGTCCCTCTATGCAACCACAGATCAATATCCAGCTTGGAACAACCAAACTCATGCCCACAAAGTCTGCCCGGAACCTGGGTGTCATGATTGATGACCAGCTAACTTAAGGTTCAAGTAGCCTCGATTGCCCGGTCATGTCGATTTGCCCTGTACAACATCAGGAAGATCAGACCTTACCTGTCAGAACATGCTACACAGTTCCTGGTACAGGTTTTTGATATAGCCTATCGCATTGACTATTGCAACTCCCTGTTCATCTCCCTCCACCAGCTCCCAGTTACTGCTCACATCAAATTTAAAACTCTGCTGCTCGCTTACAAAACAGACACAAAAACGTCTCCTCCTTACTTTAACTCTCTGATCCAGGTCTACACTCCCTCCCGCCCACTACGCTCTGCCAATGAAAGGCATCTGATCCAACCTTCACAACAGGGTCCTTAGTCTCTAACTAGACTCCTCTCTATCGCCCCCTGGTGGTGAAACGAACTACCAAACTCCATTCGATCTGCAGAGTCCCTCTGCACCTTTAAGAAAAAGCTAAAGACCCAGCTCTTTCATGAATACCTACTAACTTAATGATGATGGTTTTGTTTGATAAGGACAATTTTAAGATGCTTTTTATGCTGATTAAAACTCTCAAGAACAGCTGTCGATGTTGTGCTCTGCCTTTGGTCACTTCCTGTCAGCACCTGTACTACTGTAAAAGCTACACTTACTGATTTTGCTTCCTCCTCTCTAGATCCTTGCTTGTGTTGTTCTTACTCTCTGATGTACATCACTTTGGATAAAAGCATCTGCTAAGTGAATTGTAGAATTATTCACAAAAGCGCTTCTATGGACAAGTGTTGCAAATTAGCATCCCTATTAACACAATGATACTTGCATTTTCAGTTTGTCTATGTATATTGTGTCCCTATCGATCAAAACATCAATAAAATTATAACTGCAAAACCTTGAGCAAAAAGTGATTGAGCTAAAAGGTGCACATATAAAAGCATGGCCACTAGATAGCTTTAGACAGTCCTGTGAGTGTGTGTGTGTGTGAGGATGCTTGTGATATACAGTCCACTCTATGTGAAGGGCCTCAGGTCAGTGGTATAAATGTTGTGTGTCCATGTTTCAGTTGACCTGCTGTGAGTGTGTGTGCCTGTGTAAACATGTGTGTGTGCTTACGCTGAAAAGACAGCAGTCTAAAGGATGAAATTGAAGAGATTAGCATGGTCTGCTCTGCTTTTGATTAGTTCTGACTGGAAATCTGCTGGAGCCACAAGGGGCCCCTCAGCAGCCTCCCTCGCTCTGAGTGTGTGTGCGTCTCTCTCTCTCTCTCTCGCCCTCTTGAAGCGTTTCGCGCTACGCCAGAAATTGAATTGATATTTTGTAAACCTGATTTGTGGATAACGCGATGTGACAGCGACAAATGCCTGGCTGAGAATGGTTTTCAAAGCCGGTCCAAATGAAAGTTATTACAGGGTAAATGTGCATTTCTTTGTCTCGATGGCGGGCGGCGGCGGCGGCCCCTCCTGGCTCTGTGTATGAGTTTATATGGGTTGAATATGGATCCATTTCCTGGGTAATTGAATTGATACTGTCATGCACGGGGGCAGTGCCACATTGCTCTGCAGGGCGGATGGACTGTCTGATTGAATTGGATCGGGGGAAAAGTATCCCGGTGCATGAGTGTGTATGTCCCGGTGCGTGAATATGTGTGTGTGTGTGTGTGTGTGTGTGTAAGGGCTTGTCAGCCAGCAGTCATAAGATAGACACACCTCAGTGTTCTCCTGATTACTGCCGTACAGCCAATTGTCTCTCCAATAATCTTCCCCCTAACACACACACTTATGTGCACACACACATGCGGACGGATACGGGTCAGCCAGCGCAGAAGCCATTTCCAATTCCAGGGCCAGGCGAGAGCGCCGCAGATCTGCTACATATTAATTTTGTCCCGGCTGAGATTTTGCTCCCGTTCAGTTAGAGCCGATTGATGAGAGAGCAGAGAGGATCGGACGGCTGCTCATTCGCTCTCCTCACCTCTGATTAGAAACACCGCCGCTGTCACCGCGCTATTAGGACAGAGGGAGGGAGAGAGAGAGAGAGAGGACAGTGGGAAGGGGAAGGTAGGAAGGTGATGTGAAAGAGGGAGGATGGAGTGGAGAAAAGAAAAAGAAGGGGGTAGAAGAGGAGATGGGGTAATGTTGGAAAACAGGGAAAAGAAGAGGAAGAGCAATGGAGAAGGGGAGAGGATAAAAGCGATGAAACTAAAATGTGAAATGAAGGAGAGGCGAGGGCAAGAGAGGAAGGGAGGAGGAAGGCAGAATGAAGGACAGTGAGTGGAAAGACGTGAAAAGAGAGGTAAGAAAGGAGGATGTGGAACAAGAGATGAGGATAAAGAAGGAGACTGAAGGAAAGACAAGAAAAATAAAATAAAGTAGAAGGGAAGAGATGGAGGGATGAAGGAAAGATGTAGAAAAAAGGGGGAGAGTTGTGAGAGAGAAATATAAGAAGTAGCAGTGTTTTATCTGTTAAATGTTCATTTATCTTCCAAAATCAATATCTGAGTATTTTTACGTCTAACTGTATTTTCTCATTTTTGACTAATTAAAAAGCTTTGTACAAGCTAACGGTCCAATCAAAGTCATCCCAATGTTATGTCCCGCCTTCTCTCCTGTTTCAGTAGGACATACGTCATGATACAGCAGTTAGATCCTCTCAAAGTTGTGTTTCATGGGGACTCCTTATATTTTAAAAAGAAATCCCAGATCATGAAACGTTTCATAATGAGCCGACAGCTTGAGATGCTTGAGATGTTTTCCTCCACCTAGCTCGTAGCTTCATGCGGACAGACAGCAGAGACATTTAAACCTCTCATCTGTGGCCTCCTCTTAAATTCACATTTCTTCTCCAAACCGTCGTCTTTCACGCTGCTGCCACCTCTCCCACCTCGGAGCCTTTTATGAGAGCCGTTTAGCAGCCAGGCCGGAGCGTTTCATTCACAGCTCATTCTAACGAGAGCAAAGACAGTAAAGGAACTAAAGGAGATCATTTAGGGTCGGACTCATCTAAACTCCTCTTGGTAGTTTTCAAACTCAGAGTTTGGTGGTTTGTGATGGATGGTATAAAAGTAAACAACTTTTTACTCACGTGTAGAACCCACTTCCCCGTCTCCATAGGTGAATCCCCGCATGGGCAAAGTGGGCAGGTGTTCACGGCCCAGCAAGTACCCGGGAGAATGGGAGTCTAGCCCTAAGATTTATTATGTGTATTTTTTTATGCAAAGTATTTTTGCTATTAAATATTAAATAGAGAGCGTGCAAACATTTTGTTCCTGCAAACTGGAACTACAAAGTATTTAATGTAAAAGGAAGGAAGGGATAATCACTTTGAGAGACTGCTCATGTGAGTCAGAATATAAGGAAGTTCCACATTTTCTTGAATGTTTTTTTAAGATTGTTCGAGGACCATAATGTGCAACAGAAAGTTAACGTTCCATCATTTAGTTTAACCACGCAGACATGGTTATTATAGTATTGTTAAACAATAAATAACAGAATTTAAAAGGAATACACACGCAGTTCAAGTATATTAGCATTCTGTAGGTACTGTAGGGGTCCAAGGTCCAAGGCGTATGACCCCTACTGGCCACCATACTCCAGACTGCTGGAGCCGGGTCAGAGTTGAGACGCAGCGCAACGGATCCAGTGGAAGCACACACACTAACTAAAGTAAAAACCTGTCAGCTCTGCTACCATAACAGAGCGGAGACGGACTGAACACACATCTTGAGGAATTTAGACTTAAGAGTTTGTGGTTACAAACTCTTAAGGCACTTTTGTTGTGGAAAAGTCATCGAATGTTGGTCAGAACAGATCCACCTTTATTCATCTTGACTTAAGAACAGAAAGCTTATTTTTAGATGTCCATATTTTTTAAACCTTGTCTATATTACTTCATGAGAATAAAAGAACATCAACAAATACATTGTTCACTTTTTCATCAACAATTTAACACCACTTTTTTTCTGTATGTTTACTTTTAAATATTTTTTCTTTTTTTTTCTTTGTCAGTTGTTCAGGGCAGCGCACAATAATAGTAAACAATAACAAAGAATAAATACAATCACAGGCATTACAACTCTAAAAAAATCAAAGTACTGAGCCTGTATTTAAACTGTAGAGTACAAAGTAAATCAAATTCCTTCAAATGTGTCATGACTTTATGGAAGCAGCCGACTTAAAGTCAAGAAAAGAAATGAAAAAGAATGAAAAACAGCATCTGTTGACATCACAGTTTCATTTTCAAAGATAATAATTTTACCTGTAATGAAAGTGTGTGCAGGATTACAGCTGGTGGCGCCACTGGTTTATCCGAGGCCGACGTGCTCGCTGTCAGATGGAGAAAATGTACATTTTTACTGTCGTCCTCCAGCAGAAACATTCAGCAGTGTCCTAAACTTCAACACACCATTAACTCTTATCAGCTAAATGCCCTCAGCTTTAACTTAAACAGTCCTCTCCATCTAATCGTCTCTCTTGCTTTAGGCCTTAATTGTGTCCATTCAGCTAATCTGGTGGCTGTAATAAGAGTGTGTGTTTGGTCAGAATAGCCCACCAGCATCTTACGTTATAAAAACTTAACGATCATTATCATCAGCCGCTTTTATTCCTCCTCTTTCTTCATCTCTCCGCCCTCTCTCTGTGTGTCGTTAAAGAGTTGCCCATTAACACAGTCCTTAGGTAGACTTATTAAGTTCACTTAACAGTTAATGCTCCATTCAGAGGATATTAGCATTTAAAGGTCTGATTTGCTCTGTAATGTTTGATCAGAGCACAGACATCATTAGCCGGCATAATGAACAACATTTAGACTCCAACTAATGCACAACTTTGGCTTCTCTGTGCATCTGTTGCTGAAGGACAAAATGATTGATCAGCCATGTGTGTGAGGACTTTACCGCAGCATGTTCTCATCTAAAACTCTTCAAACTAATCATGATTTACAGAGAGATCTGTGCTCTTGGGTCTGGATTTTAGTCCAGGAAGTATTCTATTTGTGGTTCTTTTGGAGTAGTATTGCCAGTGACACATCAGCAGGCTTTGCTGTATACTGTAAAAAGAGTCCGTATGGAGATTAAAGGTCACATATTATCCTCCTTTTCAACAAGCTGAAATAAGTCTCAGAGCTCCCAAAAACATGTGTGAAGTTTCTTGTTCTAAATCCTCTCTGATCCTGTATTTGATCATGCCATTAAACCCCTCTATTTCACCTGCTATGTATAACTATGTTTGTTGAGGTTTTGGCCTGAATGTTGGCACACTGTTGCTTGACAATAATGGTAATAGCTCTGAAAAGATTTTGGTTGACTTGCAGGGTCTCTGTTACCCTGAACTGAAACATTGTTTTAGTGGAAATCTGAAAAAACGACGAGGCCTTGAAAACGTGTTGACTGTGTGACCACACAAACTGAGTCGATTAGCTGTGAGCAGCAGAGCTCAGTGGAGGGCAGAGACGGTCACAGCAGGCTGTAATATTTCAGGTCATGGTGGCTTCTCCTGCTGGGAGGGTGCAAAAGAAACACACAAGCACCACTTATCGAGAACTCTGGAGAAAGGAGTGTGCTTTAAAGCCTTCCTTGGTGGCTCTGAAAACCACTTTTGGTTTTTAGTACCTTCCTTGATTGCTAAAACTATCCTGTTATACTCAACTTCTCCTTTTCTACAGAGCTCTGAGCGAGCAGCTGATCCATCCCTGTCCTCCCAGGAGTCAAAGTTAAACCCATAACCAGCTGTTTGTCTTCACACTGCATTACTTAATGTGAATTCATGAATTTTACTTTCCAAGTCATTTTATAATTCTGTATTCATTCATTTTTAGTCATAATTAGACACTAATGCAACGTTAATACAAAACAAACCAAAGAAAATTGAACATGAGGAATACAAAGGAGAAATCCTTCCTGCATAGTATCCCATGTGCTCTTTTGTAAAGCGTCTTGAGATAACACTTGTTATAAATTAGCGATATAAAAATAACGATTGATTGATTCAATTGTTTTTCTGTTTCGATAAAACTGTAGTGCACACCGACCTGAAATAGCAGAGCATGTGTGAAATGTCTCTTTTTTTCAGACAAACTGCATTGTTAGTTTATGGAGATGGAGATGCTGCAGTTTTCAAAAGTTTGCACACTGGAACAGGTTTTTAAAACATTGCATTTTCAGTTACCAAAAAAGGCTGTTGTCATGTAAAGGAACAGAGAGGTGAATGTTTTTTTGGCTAAAATGGTTGTTGTGTAAGCAGGGTCTAAAACTCTCTGATTAAACCAACTATCGATGACAATCTTTACTTTTATTGTAGGGCTGTGCAATTTTTAATCGTTTTCAAGATAGGAATCTTCTCAATTAAAACATTTCAATAGCTTGAATTTATCAACATTAATAAAAAAAAAAAAAGACACTCTACATGTGTACATTGCACCATTTAGATGACTGCCTGAGTATAATGTTCATGCTTTCACACTGTTTTGATCAGAATCAGAATCAGAATCTGGGTTTATTGCCAAGTACATTTACACATACAAGGAATTTGACTTGGTGTATTGGTGCTAAACAATTAACAAGGAAATAAAGCAGAACTAGCAACAACTTAAATAATACAGTATAAGAAGCTATTACAATATATAAAATAGAATTTAAAAATATTAAATATGAAATATTAAAATAAAAAACACAAAATATACAAAAGGTGCAGACGGAGCTAAGGAGCTAAAGCTCACGATCAGCTACACTCGGATTTGTTAGAGCCAATTTAGAGGAGGACAAAAATGTATGTAGGATCGAGGAGGACATGTTGCAAACACAGGTATCATATAAAACATAAAGAGCCGCAGATAGATAAAGTAGTTCTTACGCACTCTTTAGTTTTAGTCTTCTATTGCAGTATTGAAGTTTACGCTGTAGAAGTGTTTTGGAATAGTGTTTATGAAAAGGTAACGTCCTCTAACAAACCATCAGCATGTTATTGATCATCATTGTAGAAGATATGAAATCAATCAAACTGCACCCCCTCCCCACCACCACCCGACCCCACCCATCACCCCCCCCCCCCACCCCCCACCCCTCCTCACCTCCCTACAGTCATCTCATGGATCACAGAATAATTAAAGAAACCAGCCAACAGATCCCATTAAAGATTACTGTCTATGAAGAATGTGTGCAGCTGTAGATCCCCCCCCCACACACACACACACACATACACACACGTCCACACACAGGCTACCTATAATACAATCTGTGAGCAGTGATAATAAACCTGGAGATATCGAACACAAACTAACTACTGTTAACTGTTTAAGGTCTGCAGATGAATCCAGCCTCCACACATCAGAGCTGACGGGTCGCAGAGACGTTTGTGTTGTTGTTTATGTTGACTTCTTTTGTAAATTGTTTGTCTTTATTTCTCCTCAGAGAGCCACCGTAGTTTCTGTGTTCCAGTAATCACTCGCACAGTAGAAAGGTGAAGAGATGAAAATGTGGAAATTCTGTTGAGTTTGTCAGCATGGAGTAAGGACGCACACACACACACACACACACACACACACACACACACACACTGTAAATGCTTCATTTGATCAATCAATCCTGCAGTGAAGTAACGGACTGTTGGCCCAATGGACTGAAGACACCACTATATCTGTGAAGGTGTGGACTGTCAAAGCATGCTCTGCAGTCACTTCATTTTCATTTTTAAAAAACTCGCCTTTCTTCACACTTAGAAAAACTATTTTTCTGTAAAGCCTCCTGCTGCACTGGCTCCATTTCACTCCAGTAAAAAAAACACACTGCCTCCACTTCAAAAACTCTGCTTCAATCAGCGCAGAATAATACACACAGCGCTCTCAGATTACAGAGGGCCTGCTGTACTTTAAATCCTGTAATACACGCTGAAATGAAATCCATTTTTTGCTCGGATGATCTTTCTAGGCAATGTTCAACATGGTCAGAGAGGGAGGGAGAGAAATGACCATCTGTCTGCCACTGTTACTGTGCCACCCGCAATCACCACACACACACACACACACACACACACACACACACACACACACACACACACACACACACACACACACACACACACACACACACACACACACACACACACACAGACGCATGACCCTGGCTGAAAAAATGAGCTGCTAAAAAACCCCAGAGAGAGGAATGAGACGCCGTTTTTCCATTTGTAGCAGCATGATAGCACAAAGGAAAGAGACAAAACATTATTTGAAGATAGAAGATACACACACCCTGATAAGACAGAGGAGGAATGTGTGTGTGTGTGTGTGTGCGGGTGTGTCCAAGAGTGTGTGACTATTTCATCTACCATGGTAACTTAAATGGTAGATGGAAGCCACACACACACACACACACACACACACACACACACACACACAGACACACAGACAGACAGGCCTCCCAGAGCTGCAGCACCCCAGATGCCTTATGGGATTGTAATAATTCATGGAGTTAGCCAACTGCTTGCTGGACCAGACAAATGGAATTATACTGCCCAGATGAGATGAGGCTGCGTACATGTGTGTATATGTGTGTGTGGTTGTGCATCTGTGTGAGTGTGTGTTTGTGTGTGTGTGTGTCTCAGGGCCAGTCAGTACAAAAGAAAAATTGCTGCTCTACTTCATAACCCTCCACACACACAGAGCAGCAGGTCTGTGTGTGTGTTTGTGTGTGTGTGTGTGTGTGTGTGTGTGTGTGTGTGTGTGTGTGTGTGTGTGTGTGCTCTGCAGCAGAAGGCCGACACCGTGACATTGTTAAACCATGTTAGATTTCAGGGCCTCTGTCCAGGGATGTCACTGACACACACACACACACACACACACACACACACACACACACACACACACACACACACACACACACACACACACACACACACACACACACACAGGGCACATTTTAGTGTGTGTATAAAGTGCGATTCTGTCTGCAGCGATCCTGCAGGTTGCAGATGAAGGTTGGAGACTTGATTTCAACTATGCATTGAGGGGTGTCGGTATAACTCAGTTGGCAGAGCAGGCGCCCCGTGTTCAGATAAAGGTCCTCGTCGCTCAGTCCTCGTCACAGGTTCTCTCTAAATCTGTCCTGTCAGATTAAGGACAAAAAGCCCAAAACATTTTTTTTTTTTGCAAGCGGAAAAAAAACCACCACGCGATCATGAGAAGCAGTACGCACTTGACCAGTAGGAGGCAGTGTGGAGGCAGAGGGGATGACACTGAGTCAACACATTAGCAGGGACAACACTGGCAGACAGGCTTGAAGTCACCACATCTGTGTACGATGTTTCTTTGACACTGCACAGACACAAACAGAAAGCTCGGACAGAGAAGTCTTAGAAGTGAATTAAAAACATTTGAAGGAAAGTTTCTTCTTTTCAAGGACGAGAATATTGTAGAAACGTTGTGGGGATGGTGCTGATGTTGTGTCCTCCAACACATCACCTTTGTTGGCCCTGCTGTCGCTTCTTCTGCCCTGATCTCAGAACATAACAGTAACCTCCTCGATAGTCGCCTCAGTGTGTGGAGCGCCCTCTACAGGTAACACACAAGTATGTGAACAATGAGGTGCATTGACACATTACAGAGGTTCTGGTGTAAGGCTCAAATGCACGGCTTTGCATCTCAAAAACCACTTTGATTTATCATGATTTTTTATCTTGTGTCTGCAGTGGTAAAAGTGTTGAGTTCTTTGTAACCCATGAGGAGAGCAGACTTGTTTAGTGTAAGAGGTTGGAGCTCACAATTCCAATGATATTAGTAAATCAGGCTGAAAGTGACAGCAGTGTTTCCCACAGAACGAGATGAAGAATATTTCAGACAAAGAAAGCTTCGAGGGGTTTGTGGAACTCGTTGCTAGCTTGCTAACATCTCAGGTTGGAGGGCTAGCAGCAGATAAAAAACAGGAAACTGGTTCATTCATCAAAAACATTTTCTTCATTGTAATTTACTAAATGTGATAAAGCACTTGCCCTTAATAAACTGACAATCCGTCCAACTTTAAAAGAATATGTCCTAAAATGACCAAATGTTTAAATCCAGATTTCAGTGTTTTAGTGAGTAAGAGGTCCTCGTCCTATCACTGTGATTATTTAATTCTGACATGTAACAAGTGAAGTGACTTCTTCTCTTCACCTTCTCTCCTCTCTCCTCCTTCACCTTATCTCACCTCCTCCCTCTTCATACTCTATTCTTCTAACTCCTTCCCCTCTGGAGCCACCTAAGTGGAAAACCGGGCTCTGAAAAGGACTGCCAGTCCTGAGCTGTCCCTACAAGAACCATGAAATTCTGTCCGTCTATACTCCATTCTTCCTCCTCCTTTTTCTTCTCTGTTAAAGCTCCTTGTGTTCATCTCTCATTCTTTCTCCTCCCTCATCCTCTTCCCTGTTGCCTCCCTCTTTCTCCCTCCTCCTCCATCCCTCCATTCATCAGTATTTCAGCTCCCCGGCAGATAGCATCATTGCTTCACTGCTGCGCCGAGCTGACAGTCTGTCTGTCCTCGCCGTGGGCTTTAAACACACTAAATCAACGCCTGAAAGAAATAGATATTTTGCCACTGAGATAAGCCCATTTCCTGGAGAGTATTCATTGAAATGATATAATAACTGACATGGATAGGGCAGCGCGGGAAGAGAGAGGGAGAGAGAGGGAACAGAGATAAATATGGTATTTGCAAGTTTCCTTTTGTAGCGTGAAGGCGCCTCCTTTTTTTCTCCCGAGGAGGAGAAGGGGTGAGGGATCTAAACGTTGACAGGGGAGGTGGTAAATTGAATGCCATGAGCCGTCTGAGCCTCTCTGTCTCTAAAAAGAAATTCAATTAAAGTGTATTGGAGGCTTGTGAATGTGGCAGAGACCGGGGCTCCCGGCGGCTGATAAGAGCTGCTCCACTCTGCGAGCGGCGTTATAACTGAAGCAAGATCACTTGCTGCTAAACGTGTAATCCCCTGCAGCCGAACAATACTCTCCCCCGTCTGATTCAATACAGCTGCAGCCAATTCTACACATTAAATCAACTGAGGGGGGGGGAGCACCACCGCTAACGCTTAGCCACTAACGCACTTCCTCCAGCTTAAGCCACACGGAGAATCAGAAAGCTGGGCTGCTGACAATAGCTGCTATCTAACACTCAAAACACACACACACACACACACACACACACACACACACACACACACACACACACACACACACACACATTGTATAAAAGCTCCCCTGGGAAGTGATTTCAGTCCTTTCAGTGTTAAGTACCTGCCCCACTCTGGCTAATACCACCACTAATACTGGAATTATACACCGTGTGTGTGTGTGTGTGTGTGTGTGTGTGTGTGTGTGTGTGTGTGTGTGTGTGTTTGTTTGTCATTTCTGACTGATAAAAAAGGTGAGATTAAACATTACCTTGGCTGAAGCACACACACACACACACACACACACACACACACACACACACACAGTCTGGTTCATGACCTGTTAAGCTGAGGGTCCGTTTGTTTGAAGGTGTGTGTGAAAACTGACACACAAACAATCTCAACTCCATCAGCTCAAAAGAAAACATCAACTTTCACTTTTTTTTTGGAAGATTAATTTCAAACTTAATTAGGGGAAACTAATCTAAAACGTCATTTAAATAAGGAGACTCTTGCATCGTTCGAGTGCGGGGCAACACACAGCCGCATGTTTTTATCCAAAAGAAAGACATTTTAAGATATTAAGGCAAAAGAGCCGACGCGACTCAATGTCCAATCGGCCAAAAAAAGGCAGATGGGGGCTGACGGAGATGGACACACCACTAAAACTAGGGTGAAGACCGCTCACTAGGACCAACAGCCGACTGGTGTGTCAGGGCCTTTACCTCAGGAGACCCCAGAACAGGGATAGTCCCCCGCTGTGAGGTGCATGTGTGAACAACCAGATCAGGAGAATATCCGGAGCAGTCCTCCTTAAATCATCTAGATAATTTCAGGAGCGTAGATATGAAAAAAGCACACAGTCACTTTGAAGCCATTGACGATCTGTTTCATGGTTTTCAGCTAAACAAATTGACTGGAACAATCTCAAACCTTTTTATTTTCAATTTCATTTGTAACCCCCAACAATTTTTTTTTAAATGGGGTCCAAGTTTAACAAACATTCCCCTTTGATTCCAGCAAACACACATGTTCTTGTCTTATAGTGCTTGTTAGCAGGCTTCTTAAAAATGTGTTATAAATATAGAAATGAACTAAAATGTGCTGCTGATGCTCAACAAACCCAACACACACACTAACACACACTTAATGACTAATAGGTTGCCTGGGAATAAAGCTCATTAATTAATAACAAGAGATACACAATAGACCCACATTAACACTGTCAGCCAGCACACACACACACACACACACACACGCACGCACCCTCCAATCTCCAATTATTAATTAGTGAAAGTGAAATCTATGAATTACTTGCTCCATTATGTACTTTAGCTGCTTCAATTTGCATTGTGGCCTGTTTCCCCCTGGCCGGCAGATTAAAGTGGCTATTTGAAATCAATTTCTCTAATAACAGATCTTAACGAGCTCATCAATTAAGGCTTTGTTAATGGCTTGTTACCGTCCAGTGTGTGCGTGGGTGTAAATATATGCGTGTGTGTGGGTGTGTGTGGTCCTGTCTGCCTGTGTTACTCCTGATGACAACACGCCTAGTACATACATCACTGTGATTGGTCGGGTGGCGGCGGCGGCGGGTTTAGGCTCAAGTTTTTGTCCAACCTAACTGAAACCTTAGAGTTATATCAGCTGCACACACACACGTACACAAACCCGCACACACACACACACACACACACACACACACACGTGTGTATGTTTGGTGTTGGGGGTGGGGGCGTGTCCCGGCCTTCAGGAACCTATTTGAAAGAGTCTTTATGTAAATGAACGCTATAATGGCTTCCAGCGCTGAGGTTGTGATTTCCATAAGTTAGGCTGCTCACTGGGGCATTTCCCAGGCTGGAGAGACCATTAGCACGCCTCACACACACACACACACACACACACACACACACACACACACACACACACACACACACACACACACACACACACACACACACACACACACACACACAGTTATGAGCCTGTGACCTCCTCTTTGACCCTTCTTCTCTTCGACACACACAGTCACGCCCCCTCTAAGTGTAAGTGTTATATATGCATGGGTTGGCATAACTGCTGCGAGCGGCCTGTAATAAAACCTTCATTTGTTTAACCTCCGCTGGTTTCTCTTGAAGCTGATGAAGGAGCTGTAGCGACGCACGCTTCAGATTCAAACTGAGGATTAAATTAGATTTACAACAACACCTAAAGGCACACAGGAGTTCATTTGATCATATTTAGAGCAACAGCTTCACAAAGCTTGTAAATGTCCTGAAGGTGGATTTCACCTTTTGGAACCCATTTTTAACATTTAATTTTAAATAAGACATTTAAAATACTTCATTGTCTACTTTTTTGCATGCAAACGCAGATTTACACAATCTGTAAATCGGTGGTGTTTTTTTTTTTAAAAAACAACATTAAACACGGCAAAAAACTCAACTACCCCAATTCCAATAAAGTTGGGACCTTGTAAAAAATTATTATTGTGATTATTTTCATATTTTATTAAAGATGTAAACAAAGACAAGAGTTATCAATGTGAACACACCATAATTAAGCACAAATAAGAACAAGCCAAGGAAAAAATCATCCTTTGCTCAAGCTGCAATTGCCTGTGGCCTCTATTGTTGTTAGCATGCTAATGTTAGCGCTCTTTAGTTTGCTCATAGCTTCATATTGCACATAAATTTACACAGAATGACGTTTTTTAATATTCCTTAACCGCATTCAAATAATCAGTGAGTATGTTCTCGAGCTTTTCACTCATTGTAGACAGTCAGGACTCAGAGACACATTTACACAGGACAGACTTATATGTTATGTCTTTAAATAATTTAGCATTGTTAAGTCGGGCAAAGTGGCGCGTTATTGACATTCATTATGACCCACAACGTTACAAAAGAGATGTAACACAAAACAACACATTACAGAGTTTCTGAAAACTACTAAAACATGATAAAAAAAAATCAAAAATGATAAAAGTTCTGTTCATGTTTGTTCTGCATAATAAAATAATTGGACTTCTTTTGATATATCTGGTAACATTTATGCATTTATCTTGTTAAAATAACATTTACAATACAGGACTCGTTAAGATAGAACGTACACTTGAGAAAAAGGCTTTATGTGGATTTCACACTTCTACGATATTTGTGCGTTAGAAATGTGAACATTTGGAGATTTTATGAACTGATACTTAAGTTCTCTAAACAAAACAGGATATAACATTTAAAAAAATGTAGATATAAAGAGACACATCGATGGACAGGGTTCAAATGAGGAGAAGTGCATAGTGACATCATAAGATCTAAATATAGGGGGGCGGCAGTAGCTCAGTCTGTATAGGGACTTGGGTTGGGAACGTCGGTTCAAGTCCCGGTGCGAACCATAAAATGGAAGTTGGTCTGGTAGCTGGAGAGGTGCCAGGGCACTTACTGAGTTCTGCCGAGGTGTCCTTGAGCAAGGCACCAAACCTCCAACTGCTCTGCTGTGCTCTCTGTGTAGCAGCCCCACTCTGACATCTCTCCACTAATGCATGTCCACAGGTCCTGTTTGTGCATGTGTGTGATTCAGACCTATGTGTGTGAGAAACATGTCTCTAAAATAATGGAGTAAAGCAGAATTTCCCTCAGAGGATTAATAAAGTACATAAAAATAAAGATCTCTGGTGTTTAGGCATTGATGTTGTAAGAAGAACAAATGTTAATCTAAGACAAAAGCCAATACAAAACACATGTAAGAATTGAACAAGGTCCTGTGTGATCTGTTCGGGTTTCCAGTTCACGGTGCTGCAGGTTTGAAAAAGAAGCGTTCAATAGAAGTAAAATACAAAAGTGCAGCTCATTACTGCACATTTAGAGGTCTGGTGTGATTTCAGCAGCCGTGTCTGTGCTCCCATCAGCCGCCTGTTTATCAGCAAACCTGCACTTTAATGATTGATTCTGGGAGAACTAATTATGACACCTCAGTTCACTCATTAAGCTACACAGCTACAAATGATTAATTGATTTATCACATTTTCCCAAGGCTCCATTTATAATCTCATGCTGAAATGAGTTTGGAGAAGGAGGAGGGGGGTGGACTGAGGGAGGATATGGAGGGAGAAGGAGACGAGGAAGAGGAGAAGGAGCAGGGGATGATGGAGGAAGGGAAGGTCAGAAGGTTGGAGGAGGGAGTTTCTGGTTGGAGTGGAGGTTAAGGAATATTAATAAACTCAGACGGGAGTTATTAAACTGTATTAATGTTCTCCAGCTCACAGATAAGTGCTCCGATTTTTAGAGCGGTGAGGAGTTCAAATCAAAAAACAAGCAACCTGACATGAGGAGGAGGTTTGATGAAAGCTCTGCAACAGAACGGAACAGACTGTTTAGTTTTAAGATTTTCAGAGTTTATACTGGAAAAGGAGAATACTGCACAACCACAGCCTTCATGGAAAAAGAAAGTTAAAGTTGAATGTTTACAGCTGTTATAACCTGTGACAGGTAAGAAACATCTGGAGGATATCATTCAGTCCTGGAGAAAATCACTATCATGAAACTTGAAGTTAAGAAGATCCTTTGAGTTTAAGAAAACACTTTCATTCAAGCAGATGAGGAGGAGTATCAGAAGGAGGATATCTCCCCATGGAGGTCTCTCAGGAGGAGGTGTAAACATGAAGAGGTGATCTTAGAGGGGGGGCTCTCAAACGGAGCTCTCTCAGGAGGAGGAGGAGGTTTGTTAAGAAATAATTCTGAAGAGATGTAGATCTTTTTGATCAGAAGAAGGAGGGGGTCTATCAGGAGGAGGAGGAGGAGGTGTATCAGGAGGAGGAGATCTATCAGGAGGAGGAGGAAGAGGAGGTGTATCAGGAGGAGGGGGAGTATCAGGAGGAGGTGTCTAAGGAGGAGGAGATCTATCAGGAGGAGGAGGTGTATCAGGAGGAGTAGGAGGAGGAGGTGTATCAGGAGGAGGAGGAGGAGGAGATCTATCAGGATGAGGAGGAGGAGGAGTATCAGGAGGAGGAGGAGGAGATCTATCAGGAGGAGGAGTATCAGGAGGAGGAGGAGGTGTATCAGGAGGAGGAGGAGATCTATCAGGAGGAGGAGGAGGAGGAGTATCAGGAGGAGGAGGAGGAGGAGGAGATCTATCAGGAGGAGGAGTATCAGGAGGAGGAGGAGGTGTATCAGGAGGAGGAGGAGATCTATCAGGAGGAGGAGGAGGAGGAGGAGATCTATCAGGATGAGGAGGAGGAGGAGTATCAGGAGGAGGAGGAGGAGGAGGAGTATCAGGAGGAGGAGGAGATCTATCAGGAGGAGGAGGAGGAGTATCAGGAGGAGGAGGAGATCTATCAAGAGGAGGAGGAGGAGTATCAGGAGGAGGAGATCTATCAAGAGGAGGAGGAGGAGGAGTATCAGGAGGAGGAGATCTATCAAGAGGAGGAGGAGGAGGAGTATCAGGAGGAGGAGATCTATCAAGAGGAGGAGGAGGAGATCTATCAAGAGGAGGAGGAGGAGGAGGAGTATCAGGAGGAGGAGATCTATCAAGAGGAGGAGGAGGAGATCTATCAAGAGGAGGAGGAGGAGGAGTATCAGGAGGAGGAGATCTATCAAGAGGAGGAGGAGGAGGAGGAGTATCAGGAGGAGGAGGAGATCTATCAGGATGAGGAGGTCTCTTATGAGAAAGAGGTGTCTAAGGAGGAGGAGATCTATCAGGAGGAGGAGGAGGTGTCCCAGGAGGAGAAGGAGGTGTCCCAGGAGGAGGAGGAGGTGTCCCAGGAGGAGAAGGAGGTGTCCCAGGAGGAGGAGGAGGTGTCCCAGGAGGAGGTGTAATGAGACGCCAGCTCTCGGCTGCTGAACAATAGCTGCTGTGTGTCGCTGCTTAGCCCGCTGCTCTCCTCCTATTTGTCATAATCACAGGCGGTTTTCTCATTAGTGGAAACCATTAGCCCTTAAAGCTTTATCTGCCTCTTATCTCACACACACACACACACACACACACACACACACACACACACACACACACACACACACTCACTCACTCACTCACTCACTCACTCACTCACTCACTCACTCACTCACTCACTCACTCACACTCACACACACACACACACACACACACACACACACATCATTAAACTCTTAAAACCATCATAAGAAGTCACACTCCTGCAGTGCAGTCCTGCAGAAACCGCACACACACACTCGGAGCTGCAGCACCGCCGGCCCACAATGCCTTGCTCAGGTAGCTCATAAAGAAGTCGTTGACCCCGCTCCTCTAAGTGAGAGACTCCGGCAGTGCCAGCCCGAGTTACACAGCACACCCATCCTAATCTGGCTCCATTAGCGGCGTCTGTCCCTCCACACTTGCTGGGCTTTGTTCAGCTGTCAGGATGACCAATGACGTTGCAGCGCTGCCTGATTCATGGCGCCGACCCCAAGATCACATCTGATGGGAGCGTCAGGCCAAACGACCAAACGCACCCCCAGCAGCCCATTATAGTCTATTTATCTATCTGGACATCTAATGGGAGCGCTTCTTTTCCTCCAGCACACGGTGATGCTATCGCTGAAGGCTTGGTTAACACCTGGACTGCTGGGACGGGACTATCTGCAGCGGTGCAGACTAATAACTGGAAGAGCTGTTAACTGGTGAAACCCATAAAAAGGAAATAGACCTGACTGAGGTCTGAGGAAGCTTCTCTGTCTGTAGACATGAGATGTGTTCTATCAGAACATCAATCAACCGCAGGAAGCGTTCATCTCTAACAAGTGAAGTTCAATAAATCTACATGTTGGTGATGAAACTGAACATACATCACGCATAGCAACGGTCAGCTCTCCCTGGATAGCAGGCCGTTGTTAAGAAAAACACACTGTTACTATTTCGAGTCGGCGATGGTTTAGGGACATGGCTTTAATCACAGAATGTGGAGGACGAACTGTTTTCATAACAATCTGCAGAAAGAAGTTCGGTTTAGTTGATGTCTTTCTGTTTCCGGCGGTGACAGGGACGAAGGAGAGAATAACAGTGGAGGAAACTCCTGATAAGATATCTTTATTGTCACTGTGCAAGTACAATGAAATACTATTGGAGAAAGCCTGTAGATGCCTAATATTAGAAAATATGCAAATACAAAAACCAAATATACAAATAAGACATACATTTAGAGAGTCAGTGGGGGGGGGGGGGGGGGTCTCTGAGTCTCTGAGTCCAGGGAGAGACTCCTGGGGCTGTATTCACAAAGCCTCCTAAGTACTACGAGTTGATCCCAGTGACAAAATTCAAAGCTTCTTAGCCCTGAAGAGAGCTTCTAAGGTGACAAACTGTTTGGAGTAGTGAGGAGGACTTCTAACAGGATGAAGAGTTTCTTAAGCTGAGGAGAAATGTTCTACAAACACCAAGAAAGAACAATCTTTTTCAATCATAGTTGGGCCAAACAGACACAAATTATGTATGTAGACATTTCAATCCATCTCTGACTTCTTTCAGTACAAAGTGAGACATGTTGCGTT
Source organism: Labrus mixtus (assembly GCF_963584025.1). Taxonomy (NCBI): domain Eukaryota; kingdom Metazoa; phylum Chordata; class Actinopteri; order Labriformes; family Labridae; genus Labrus; species Labrus mixtus. Next base: position 29,094,800 of record NC_083621.1, on the reverse strand, counting down.
TCTCTACATGTGGTTACCTCCACAGGTGTATCCAATCACTAATTAAGACTGACTACATGATGATGTAACGATCAGCATGTGAAGAAGCTGCTGCACCAGTGAGCATGTTTATTCAAACATTGTGTAGGATATATGCTTTTAAAGTATGTCTTATAATTATACACAGATGCTAATTTCATAGTGTTCATAATTACACAATGTCTGAATACATTCTAGGATGACTTGTTGAAGTGAGGAGCTCTCTGAGAGGAATATGTTTGTGAATATGGGCCCTGTTATTTGCTGGAGGAGCTGTACGTGTGAACGCAAACAGCCGCAGTTTCTCCTGCCAGACCCCTAGTACTTTTACCGCAGCAAGTCCAAGTGAGCTAATGTGAAAATGCAGCAGGATGTAATCAGGAGAATTCACATCGAGCCAATGGGATGGTGCAGTGACTTTATACTGTGCCTGCTGCACGGTGCATAGTGTATGCACACACACCGCTAATAATGCAGTGCTCTAATTAACCTGCATTATGTTTTCTGTTCTCCATTTCTTCTCCACTCTTTAGTTCATATTATGATTCCGTCGAGCAACACGAGCATATGTGAACAGTCAGGTCAGGAGAATATCTGGAGCAGTCCTGAAATTATCTAGATATTTTCATGATTGCATTTGCAGAGTCTGGTTTTGCCCAAAATTTCTGCCTCTTAAAAGGACGTTTTTTCTTGCCATTGTAACTTTGTTAAATGTTGCTCATGATGGATTAAGGTTGGGTCTTTGGAATATAAGAAAGAGTAAGGTCTTTAACCTCTTTGTTATTAATTGGCGCTAAACAAATAAAGATGATTGATTGATATTTTCAGGAATGGCTTGATGATGTGTATGTCAGTGCTGCAAACTGTATGCTCAAACTAATATCATGCAATGCAAATTTCTAATGTGCACAGACACAATGTTAAAACTGAGCTTGGTTGTCAATCAATCAGGGGAGGGAGAGATAGGAGCTCAAGGTGCCAGTTCCCCCAGTAGTCTAAGCCTATAGCAGCATAACTAAGAGCTGGTCTACACCAGCACCAGCCCTAACTATAAGATTTATCAAAAAAGAAAGTTTTAAGTCTATTCTTAAAAATACAGACTGTGTCTGCCTCCCGGACCCCGGCTGGAAGGCGGTTCCAGAGGAGAGGAGCCCGATAACTGAAGGCTTTACCCCCCATAGTACACTTAGAGATTGTAGGTACCACCAGCAGGCCTGCACTCCGGGACCGTAATGTTCTCGAGGGGCAGTACGGCACTAGTAGCTCCTTAAGATAAGATGGTGCCTGGCCATTTAGAGCTTTGTAGGTGAGAAGAAGGATCTTGAATTCTATTCTAGACTGTATAGGGAGCCAGTGCAGAGAAGCCAGGACAGGAGTAATGTGGTCCCTTTTCCTAGTTCTTGTCAGTACACGAGCTGCAGCATTCTGGACCCGTTGAAGAGTCTTTAGAGATTTGCCAGAGCACCCTGACAAAAGAGAGTTACAATAATCCAACCTGGAGGTAACAAATGCATGAACTAGTTTCTCTGCATCATTTTGCGACAGGATATTCCTGATCTTGGATATATTACGAAGGTGAAAATAGGCTGTTCTTGAAATTTGCCTGATGTGAGAGCTAAAGGACATATCTTGATCAAAAAGAACTCCTAGATTCCTAACAGTGGTGCTAGATGCCAGGCTGATGTCATTAAGGACAGTCAAATCACTAGAAAAAGTCTCTCTGAGGTTTTTAGGGACTAGCACAATAACTTCAGTCTTGTCTGAGTTAAGTAGCAAAAAAATGTCTGGTCACCGTGGAGCCTGATTTATCAACAGTGTGTAGACAGTGATCTAAATTCTGTCTTATGAATCAAATTTAGAATGTTTCTAAGTACAAAAAAATCTGTATTTATCAAACATGCTGACGGCGATCGTACGCACATCGGTAGGTAATCAGTGTTGATAAATCCCACATGTTCTTAACCAGCAGGCTCGTGAATGTTCGGGGACATTTGTATTCAGAAATGCCTCCAATTAACCATTTATGGTAACAACACACCTCTTTAAAAACCATGTGAATATATTTACCTCACCGGAATAATGACTACGAGAGCAAAGAAAGGAAGCTTTATAATAGAAATGGGAATAAATAAATAAGTTTGGTTACTCTCGCGCTTAGTGACCCAGATAAATGATTAGTCTTTTCAGTTACTAACAAAATAACAAATGCTGCATGAGAGAAGGTGACAGGACAGAGGAGAAAACACTAGGTGAAGTTTGATAATAAGCTCAGTGCAAAAAATAAAACGCAGCGCAGCACAAAAGCAAGAAGCATTTGCAGCTGAAGGATAACAGAATACTCCACAATTACACCCAAGAACGGTACATTTACAGTGTCATCGGAAGCACAGCTTTCTCTCGGAAAAAAATCAAATAGTGACACTGTCACAAGAGAAAAAGTTGGACCAAACAGATCAGAGCGCTCTTTGGAAAAACCCACTTACTGCGGAGCACACGGTTCATCTAATCAAAATAATTTAATAATGCAAAACATCCCACAATGTAACATTTCAAACGCCTGTCACGTCAGTCTTTTTAATGTTTTGGAACAAGGCAACACGTCTGTTTCAAACTAGATAAAATCACTTATTTGTGGTTTCTAATTAAATAAAACTCGGAACATGCATCCTACGTTGAGATTGATTCAGGTGTGCTGTGACACTCATGGTGCTTTTTATTTATAGTTTCAATGTTCAACCGCTAGATTGTGTGCGTAAGCATGCTCAGAGGTGTGCTTATATTTACACTAGGGCTGGGCAATGATTAAAAGTTTTAATCGCGTTAATCGCATGAGTTCCTGTGATTAATCACGATTAATCGCATTGTTATATGCAAAATCCAATAATGAATTCAAAAGTAGTGTATAGCGCACTTTTATTGTAAATGTACTTCTCAACTTAAACAATGTAGTCAAAGCAAATAAATACAAAACTAAAGCTTATTGCATTCGTTGCAGTCTGGACACAGAGTGGTGTGGGTCTCCTCTCTGACTGCAGCTGGGTCTGCTGCGCGAGGCTACATTGACAGCCTGTGAGTCCTTTTGGAAGGGGGAGGGGCTTACGGCAGCACCCGCTGCTCGTTGAGGACAGTAACTGCAGAGCAATACGTGCTTTCACGTCAGTTTCTTACACCAAAAGACAAAAAAAGTTACCAAGGGGGTTTGGAAAGTCGCCAGATTTAGCGAGAAAGTCGCTAAGTTGGCAACACTGTTTCCTCTTTCCTGTGAGCGCCGCAGCAGACATGCGCAGCAGTAAGCAACATACTAGGCTCGCTCACGATGGAATTTTACAAAATAAAAGCCAGTGAGCAACAGACTTTTACAATCAGAAAATAAATAATAAAACCTGCGTTAATGCGAGATAAAATAATTGTCGGCGATAATTAATTAATGAGTTAACGCGAAAATAACCCGTTAACGTGCCCAGCCCTAATTTACACACATTTCTAAGTAAAAGTACAAGTTGATAAATTCCACTCTTTGCATGGGAATGTTCTTACACACTCATTACGCACAGAACCGTGCTTATGCACTGTTGATAAATGAGCTAATGTCCTTAAGGCACACTTATAGTCACTAGTCTAACCGATTGGTGTCATCAGGCTTCATTGATATGTACAGTTGTCTATCCTCTGCATAGTAATGAAAATTGAGTATTTCCTCATAATATTACCCAGAGGAAGTATATATAATGTAAAGAGAATCGGTCCCAGCACTGAACCTTGTGGCACTCCATGGCTAACTTTGGTGTGCATAGAGGACTTATCATTAACATGTACAAACTGAGATCGATCTGATAAATAGGATTTAAACCAATTTGAAGCAGTCCCTGTAATTCAAAGTAATTGTTCTAGTCTGTGTAATAGGATTTGATGGTTGTGTATCGTAAACGATTCAGACGTACGGTGTCAGCTGTGATTCCACCATGACTTTCATACAATCTTTATGTGTACACCGGGCTTAGAAAGATAGTATATAAATCAGTTTTGGAGATACGTCTTGCAACATATTTGTTTTTTCTCTTCCTTGAAATCCACAGAATTTGAGTATAAAGTTAATGCTAGCTGATATCAACTCACTGGAATTAAAAATCTTGCATATCATGCATAGCATGTCTGTATATGTCCATGTGAGGACTTTATTGATCCAGATAATTTCAGACATTTCTCTCTCGTAGTCCTAATTTTCATCCTAAAGATCATCTTTAAACTCTCCTCCTTCTTCTCCTGCTTCTGAAACTCTCAATTTATTTTTCCTTCCTCCTCATCTCTCAACGACGTCCACCTCTTCTTTCATCTTCCTCCCTCCCTCCCTCCCTCTCTCTCTCCATGTCATTACGCCCTCAGCTCGCCCGCCTGCCCATGCACTAAAACATGTAAAAGAGCTTCCGTTTTGGGAGAGATTTGTTTGTGGCATTAATAGTCTTTAGTTTTCCACATGGTTTCCCAGCAGCCCAAGACATTAGAAAGAGAAGTGAGGTGCAACACATCTCCCCTCTCATCCTCTAATCCTCTCATCCCCGCCTCATCCGTCAAACACGGAGCGAGGGAGGGAGGGGACGAGACGGAGGGAGGAGAGAAGGAAGAGAGAGAGAAAGAAGGACCATTAGAGGAGGAAAAGAACAGAGTTTGGTGGTTTTATTTTTTGTCATTTTGCAGCTTTTCAGGGAGACAAAAATCAGAGGATTGAAAACCAAAAGTTTTAATAACTCATAATGACACAATAGTGGAAAACGGTCCAAAATGTTTGTTCTTTTAATAAGTGGAAGAGTTCACTACCTTTTATAGGTGACAGATGTTTTAATTATTCTACAGTCAGTATAAGTGTAAGGAAATATAAGGTGAGTTAAAAAACAGCTAATGTGCTGAACGTAAAAGTGCTGAACACTCATGGTTTAAAGAGACACAAAAAAACATCGGGGTCATTTCATTTCAATTTAATAAAAAAATATATAAATATTCATCTCTGTTGCACAAAAAAGGGTCCCTTAAATCTGCATAAAGTCAAGTATACAGAAAGAAACATTCCTTATGTGACGGTAGAGAAAACATACAGAAAACCACATTCTTTATTTCACCTCCCTCAACATGAAATAAAGTCGACTGGTGAAGAAGGAAGCTTTGAATTTGTTTAAATTTAGTCCAAAAAAAAAAGAAGAAATTTAGTCAACAAAAACGTCAATGTTTTATACAGTCTACGGGCCTTTCTTAACCCGCTCCCTCAACACTCACTCCAGCACGGAGTAAATGAGCTCCAGCAACAGATGAATAAAGCTCCCCTCATTAAGGTGGAGGGGATACAGATGGTAGATGGTAAATGGACTTAAGTTTGTTTATTTTTCTTTTCTAGTCTTCTGACTGCTCAAAGCACTTTTACACCGCAGGTCACACCTACACATTCACACACTGATGGTAGAGGCTGCTGTTTAATGAGATCATCAGAAGTAACTCATCCATTCATTCACATTCAGACGCTGACGACGGAGCAGTTGGAGCAATTTGGGGTTGAGAGTCTTGCCCAAGGACACAGCGGACATGTTGCTGCAGGATCTGGGGATTGAACCCTCGACCTTGTGGTTGAGTTACACATGTTCAGTAAGTCAGCATCGTTGCACACTCCCTGTTGGAGGTTTAATATCCCAGTCTCACTCAATGTGGCTGACCCTCCACAGGAGCAGTGTGAAAGTGTAGGCAGAGGGTGTATAGAGAGGTTGGTGAAAGGCCTTGAGCAGAACGCTCAATTGAAAAACTCAAGAGCTCAAACTCTCTTCATTGTGCCAAATTGGTGTCTACTACTGTATAAGAACTTTTTAAAATCAAACATTTTAAATTTAGTTTTCAATCCCTTCAACTTTAACTTCTTATGGATGTTGTTTCTCTTATTATTGGTGTTTACATTTTTTTTTTTTATGTGTAAACTATAATTTGTCACATTGCTTCATCAAAGATGATCTGTAGCTTCTCCTCTTCCTTCCTCTGTTCCTCAGTCTTTCCGTTCTCTCCTCTTCTTATTTCTCCTTTCCTCCTTTCTTACTTCCTTTGGTCATCTTCCTCGTCATTTCTTCCTTCATCCCTCCTGAACTGCTTGTCCTCTTCCTCTTCCCTTCCTCATCTCCTTCTCTCCTCTCCTTCCCTCCTCTCCTTTTCATCAGTGTGTTTTGTCACCTGCAGCCGACCTGTCTGTCTCTAATTAAAACAACCACAGAGTGAACATTTTCAGGCCAGCTCCTCTCTCCTTCTTTCTTCTCCTCCCCCCTCCTCCATCGCCCCCCCTCAGTTAATCACGGTTGTTCCCGGCAAAAGGAGCCGTTAACGGGTTGGTGCGTCAGGAATGGTCCTGGCGCTCGCCGCCGCTAATCGGACCGTTACGACTGAGAAGCTTTGCATTATGCAAATCACTGGCCGGGAACAGGTGACATTTGTAGGGGAGCGGGGCGACAGGGCGATGGAGTCTGGCTGATTTAGACATTAGTCCCTGTCACAACGCACACACACACACACATACACACACACACACACACACACACACACTGCTCATCTGCATATGCACACACTCACTGTATATACAAGCAGAAGGAGCAGGAATAACAAATGACATTCAATCAGTAGGACTTTCATCGCTGTAACTGAGAGCTCATTTGTACCAGAACTGTTTCTGAAGTCTGTGTTTTATTTGAACTAAAACTTAAACACTTGACGACTCTGTTTTATTCAATTCACCCCGTTCATCACTGCTATGCTGCTGCTTCTTCTTCTTGCTTTTTAAACATTGCATTGATGTTTGGTTACATGTATGGTGCTTCGGTTCAGCCATGAAAGCATCCTCCGAGTTTTACCTTCTCTGTGGAGGACTTAAGAAGATCAGAAATCTAAAATAAGTTGTATTGGTGGTTTTTTTTTGTCGTTTTAAATTCAAGTTTATAAAAATGTCTGCCTTCTTTAGAAGTTTGTTTGGATTCATCCTTTAATGCAAAAACTCAGTTTCAAGTGTATAGGTCTAATGTCTTGTCAAGAATATCTCATTACATTTCATATGAGCCACCTTCCCCAATGAGATAAACATCTAATTTCACGATATAAAACATAAAAAAGGTCTTCATTGCTTGTAATAACTAAAAAAATCTGCCAATGCAGCAAAAAATATTGAACCAAAGTGTGCTGAAATGAGTTGTCTATCTAAGTTTGTTGGTTCATCTCATTTCAACACTTCAGTTAAATAAGTTTGCTGCATTGGCAGATTATAACGACAAACAATTCAGACCTTTATTTGTGTTTTATATCAAACAATAAGATTTATATCAAGAAAAGATGGGGCTTCAAATGAGTGCAAAGTGACAACAAAATTAGACGGACACACTTGATAAGATTAACATTTGTTTGTGAGATTTATTTCGCAAAAATTTATATATTTTTGGCGCCCCCCTGTGGACAAAGCTTGATCTCATCTTCTGTCTTTTCTGATCCCTGAACATGTGTAAGAAGTGTTTTCTGACAAAACATCCTGTGGTGATCATCACTCACTGTGACTCTTTGCTGTTGGATATAATGTAACTAAGTCTGTTTCTCCAGCACACAGTTAAAGGAGTAATATGTAACTCTGCAGTCTAAATTCAAAACATTAGATAGCTGTTTTAATATATTGATCTCCTACTTTTATTTATTTACTTATTCATCTCTCTTATTTGTCTTTTTTTATCTTGGTTTTGATTCGTTTCCCCTGGTGTCATGTCATCGTCTTATAATCTTTGTATCATATTTTATTCATTTCTTTAATATTACCTGAAATGCCTTTTTAGATCATCATGTTATATCACTTTTATTTCTTTACTCTTCTTGACATGTTGTCTTTTGTTTAATTTAATAGTTTTTCTCTGCTCAGCGTGTGTGTGTGTGTGTGTGTGTACTTCTGTGTGTGTGTGTGTGTGTGTGTGTGTGTGTACTTCTGTGTGGGTGTGTGTGTGTGTGTGTGTGTGTGTGTGTGTGTGTGTGTGTGTGTGTACGTGTGTGTGTGTGTGTGTGTGTGTGTGTACTTCTGTGTGTGTGTGTGTGTGTGTGTGTGTGTGTGTGCGTGTGTGTGTGTGAATGGGTGTGTCTGTTGTGTTTTCAGTTCAAACATCCTTGAACAAATCAACATCTGATGCTGATCCTGCGTTAGTCTGCTTAGTGTCTCTGTCACTATATCTCACTCCCTCTCTCTCTCTCTGTTTAACTACATCTGTCACACACATTCACACACACACATTATGTGACACACACACAATGATTTTTTTTCATTCATCGGGCGTAGGCAGTAATAAGAGGCCATTATGGATGCTAACCAGATCTTTTAACCAATGACTAACTGACATTCCCTCATACACAACCAATGAGCTGTGAGAGATCTGTCAGGGCCTGAACACACACACACACACACACACACACACACACACACACACGCACACACACACACACACACAGTGACACGCTGTAATAATACATGTATACCAATCTAGAGTGTGTCTGCCTGAATGCTCTTCTACTGAGCACATAACCATAATCACTTTATCAGAGGGAGCCAGTGAATATGACGAGGAGGAGGAGGAGGGAGGATGAAGGAGCAAATTAAGATGAAAAAAGGAGGAATGAAGGAGGCGAAGAGAGAAATAAAAGGCAGTGAGAGCGGCTGAGAGAAAAGGGAGTTTAAAACTCGCCGTCTGATTAATAAAGGACTTTTTACAGTACAATAAAAGAGAACAAAAAAATATTAAAATTAAAGGGACAAATAGGGATATTTATTTTGTTATGATAACAAAACCAAGTGCCATTTTCAAGAAGGGGATTTAGCTCCTTGGTAAGAAAAAGTAATGCTGTAACACAGAAGTGCCTTTCCCCTGCATTGTGTGTGACGGCCAGCAGGGGGCGACATCAGTGGCTGCAGAGAAAATACTTTTTATACTGATTTATACAGAGCCCCTCTGGTGACATTGATGAACATTTTATAACTCATGGCCACAAATTAATAATTTGTGGGCTCAAAATAATATTTAGTAACCTCAAAATATTAATTTGTGGCCATGAATTATTATTTGGTTGCCTCAAATAGATACAGTTGGCGTTGCATCACAGTTGGGGGCGGGGCCTCCTGTGGGGGAAAATAATCCTTTCCCCCAGCCACCAATAATACAAACGCGCAGATTTTAAACTCCGAAGGAAGCGCTTACAAGCTGTCATGTCCCATATTGATTCATTACTGTCAATTGACAAATAAATATGTATTAATAAACTGAACAGTGAATTGTTGTCTGATACGTTTTAAAAGACAGATGATCCAACTGAACGGCCCAGAGTTTCGCTCAGATGTCTTTACCTAGTTGAATCAGATAAATCTGTAAGAGACCATATCTCATTTGATTAGAGATATGATGAATTACACCTGCAGGGTCCCCCTGAAACAATCTTACATGCTTTGGATAAGGTGAAAATTTTGTATTTATTATTTTCAATTTAACCAGGAGAACCTCATTGAGATTAAGAATCTCCTTTACAAGAGTGAATAATAATAATGTTAAAGTTAACTGTAGCCTACTGCGGTGCTGCTGACTACAGACATGCACGTTTGAATTTTGGATCCAGCTGGCGACTAAGGTCGTCCTCCCGTCTCTTCTACTAGGCTCTGTGCTTCGGTAGTGTAAAATATGAAACCTTAGATTTTGTTTTTTCAGTGTATTTGTAGTGATGAAGTGCACACAGCAGCTCTTCCAAAACTTTTGCGCTGGTCCATCATTTTTATTCTCGCTAGTGAAGGAGTGATGTCTAGTGGGAAAACTCAGGTGGGGCTCATTGCATTTAAAGAGACACACACACCAAAACGGAGCGTTCTGAGAGAGCTGGTTTATACAGGGTCACAAACCTCCTCTGGTGCTTGATTCATGTTATATTTTAACCAAAGCACAGCACAGATGTTTCATTTAGACCACAGGGGACTGTTTGAAAAGGTGGAGAAGAGAGATAATATGTCCTCTTTAATATTTAATATTTTTACCTGTTTTATGTAAAGATACACTCAGTATAATATAAGTTATCACTGAAATTGATGCCGTTGTTATTGATCCTCAATCCTCACATCACTGTCGGCGGCCAGTGAGTGAGTGAGTTGACCTCGTCATTTTCCTGGTGTCATATTTGAAAGCTGATTGTTGTAGATGTGATATATATGTGGGTGTTGATCCCACTGTTCAATAACCATCACCTGAAGAAGACCTCTGGCAGTAACGTTGTGATCTATATAAACTTGAGTAGTACTATTCTATATTTTGGAAACACTGGCTGAATCAGCAGTCCCGTCTGAGGAGCTGGTGAGACGTTTATACACTGATGACTCACAGCTTCATATCTGTGGCTTCAGGAACACAAGCTTCTGATATGAAACCAGCCAATCAGATGATCAATACCGCCTCAAAGACCCCCTCAGCTGCAACCAGGAGCATGAATGTGTGCCCGGTGTTAATTAGTGCTGGCACATCTCTGCTCTGCTCTTGTCTCTGTGTGTCTGGCTAATTCAGCCTCTCGTTAACAACTCTTATACAGCCAATTACCATAAATCCCTGTTAGCCTCGGCAATTAACAGTAACGAGGCAGTGCTGCATGTGTTTCTACTGTTGTAATTAAGCCAGTGTGTTGTTAATTAGCAGAATGTGAGTGGGAGGTTTTATGCTCGTTAGTATGGCCATTTCATTCAATTAGCACCGTCATTAACGAGGTGTCTGTGTTCTAACAAAGTTAATGCCGGGAGGAGGCAGCGACCGGGCGATTAGCCTAGACAAACATGATGAGGAGCAGGCACGCCGCCCAGGGAACGATATATGAAGGGAGTGTGTGTGTATGTGTGTGTGTGTGTGTGTGTGTGTGTGTGTGTTTGGCTGCCAAGTAGTGTGACAGCTAAACACACTCCCACTGTGCTGCTAAGATATTTATTGACTTGGATTTCTGATGCACAGAAACATAAACTGTAACCATAACAACCAGAGCTAGACAGTAACAGAGGGAACTTACTTCAGAACATGTTTTGAGTAAACTTTTGACACTATTTTTACTCGTCTACATTTAGAAGATAAATATAATACTTTTGCCTCCACTCCACATGACTGTTCTCGTTACCGGCTACTTTTAATCTGATGAATGTTCTTTCCGTTCTAAAATCCGATCTGAAAGACAATAAACTATGTTCTTATAGATCTGTGTATGCTTTGTCCAGGTGGTATGGCTGTACCTGTACGTCGGACATCTTCATTGTTGAAGGTAGAGCAAACGCAGAGCAAATATGACTCAGATCAGGCCATTCATTTAGTACATTAGAGAAGTTTTAGTTTTTACATGTTATAGTTTATGTTGGTTATAACACAGAGAAGTGAAAAAAGGGAGCTTCAGCAGCAGCAGGAAAAAAACATTTTTTTTAAGTTAAATACAATCTAGTCTATGTGGATCTTTGCAACACTTGTAATTACACTCCATGTCTGTTTGTGATGCCAGAGAAAACTCAACAGAGTAACCCATTGTGCAACTTTTAGACAAGCAGCTGGAGAAAGATCACAGGAGAACTACAAGATCACAGGAGAACTACAAGATCACAGGAGAACTACAAGATCACAGGAGAACTACAAGATCACAGGAGAACTACAAGATCACATGAGAACTACAAGATCTTATGAGAACTACGAGATCACATTAGAACTACAAGATCACAGGAGAACTACAAGATCACAAGAGAACTACAAGATCACAGGAGAACTACGAGATCACATTAGAACTACAAGATCACAGGAGAACTACAAGATCACAAGAGAACTACAAGATCACAGGAGAACTACAAGATCACATGAAAACTACAAGATCACATGAGAACTACGAGATCACATTAGAACTACACGATCACATGAAAACTACGAGATCACAGGTGAACTACAAGATCACAGTAGAACTACAAGATCACAGGAGAACTACAAGATCGCAAGATAACTACAAGATCACAGGAGAACTACGAGATCACAGGAGAACTACAAGATCACAGGAGAACTACGAGATCACAGGAGAACTACAAGATCACAGGAGAACTACAAGATCACAGGAGAACTACAAGATCACATGAGAACTACGAGATCACATTAGAACTACAAGATCACATGAGAACTACGAGATCACATTAGAACTACATGGTCACAGGAGAACTACAAGATCACAGGAGAACTACAAGATCACAAGAGAACTACAATATCACAAGAGAACTACAAGATCACAGGAGAACTACAAGATCACAGGTGAACTACAAGGTCACATGAGAACTACGAGATCACATTAGAACTACAAGATCACAAGAGAACTACAAGATCACAGGAGAACTACAAGATCACAGGAGAACTACGAGATCACAGGAGAACTACAAGATCACAGGAGAACTACAAGATCACAGGAGAACTACGAGATCACATTAGAACTACATGGTCACAGGTGAACTACAAGATCACAGGAGAACTACAAGATCACAGGAGAACTACGAGATCACAGGAGAACTACAAGATCACAGGAGAACTACAAGATCACAAGAGAACTACAAGATCACAGGAGAACTACAAGATCACAGGTGAACTACAAGATCACACGGGAAAAACATACAAACAACATGTTGCTTTGACTTTCTGAGCATGATTTGTTGTTCATTTTGACGGTCCCTGTTTTGACGTAATGATGATAAAGTGATGAAAAATACGATCAGGAGTCTGTATGTAGAGTTTTATTTTGAAATCGACCGGATGCTCTTTACACTTCCTTGTCTGACTTCTTGTCCGGGTCGATCTATTCTGTTCAGCTCAAACATAAACTCATAATGTATTGTTTTGCTTGTAGACAAGCAGCTTGAGAAAAAGTTGGTATAGGAAAGATGTTAGTAACTTTATTTGGTGTTTGGGAGACCAAAGCAAGTTTTATTGCATGCATTAATTGAATTATGCTATTTTTTTTTATGATCTTAAATCATTTATTAAGAAGACATTCAATTCAATATAGACATATATTTGTTGTATATATATATATTGTTTTGAACTGTAAAAATAGCCACAAATGACATGATTTATATCTTTGAAGATGCCAGAACTGGTCTGGAAGTGATCAGGTTGTAGAGACTCCCATGGTTCTCCAGAGCGCTGAAAACGTATCAGGAGGAGCTGCTGATGTCACTGCGACACAAGATGAACATGCTCCACCCTGAATCTCCTCTCATCCCAATTTTCTCTGACCAAACCATTTTGTTCTCCTTCACCACCATCTCCTCCTCTCTAATTCTCCTCATCCCTCTCTCCCCATTTCCCATCTCCTTCACTCTCTCTGATAAGAGCCTGTTTTCTTTGACATCTCAGTCTGACTCCATTACAGCTAATAGAGAGAGGCCATCTTGCTGCTGTGCACACACACACACACAAGAGGTATCAGAGGCGAAAAAACCCTTGTGAAAATGTCTGTGTAGCGGCCAAACTTTTCAAACCCTGCTTTAAAGATTTCAGCACAGTACAATATTCCACTTCTCCTGATTACATTATGGCTCTGTATGATTTAATACTAATGCTGTAGCTGCTTACAGACTGCAGTTCTGCAACAGTGATGGAACAAAGCTCTGCCAATGCGATGAGCACAAAGCAAGAACTATTCTGGAAAATTCCAAGCGACCAAGTGGGAGGAGTGATGATGCTCTTCTTTATGATTTATGTTCATGAGAATGTTCTTCCTCGCTCTTGTGTTGATATCTGAACACGTCGAAACAAAATCTCTGAAACATAGAGTCAGAATCTGTTGCTTCGTCCGCCTTTTTCCATAGCGTTCTTTCCTATCATGTTCGCCTCCTGAGACCCCTGACAGGGAACAACTTCAGAATCAGAATCAGAATCAGAATCAGGATCAGAATCAGAATCTGGGTTTATTGCCAAGTACATTTACACATACAAGGAATTTGACTTGGTGTATTGGTGCTAAACAATTAACAAGGAAATAAAGCAGAACTAGCAACAACTTAAATAATACAGTATAAGAAGATATTACAATATATAAAATAGAATTTAAAAATGTTGAATATAAAAAAATAAAATAAAAAACACAAAATGTACAAAAGGAGCTGTGCAGTGGACTATGAGAAAAAATCTTACAGAGTATGTAACCTACTCACAGAGTGCATGTAAAGAAATAAATGTAAAGTCCAGTGGGCGTTAATGTAACAGCTGCGAGGTGCATGTGTGAACAAGCAACTGAGGGAGATTTCAAGGGCCGTTTGTTATATTTATGATTTC